>NC_051398.1:47332331-47364082 GCF_015228065.2 Penaeus monodon
AAAAAAAAAAAAACCCCAAAAAAAATAAACACAAAATAAAAAAAAAAAAACATACAAAAAAAAAACCAAAAAATCCTCACCAAAAAAACAAAACCCACCACCCCAACCCACCAAAACCCACCACCCCCACACCCACAACACACACCCAAAACACACAACGCCCACACAAACACACACACAAACAACACACACACCACACACACACCCACACACAAACACACACACACACAACCCACACACACACCAAACAACACACACACGCCACACCCCCAAACACACACACACCCCCCAAACAACACACACAACACACATTCAAAGCACCCCGGCTCAATCACACTCGCTTCCCCTTCGCTCTCTCTCGTCCCTTCCTCTTCCTCCTCGCTTTAGGGGGCGTTTACGTAACGAAGTCTTATCTTTCCCTTCTCCCCCCTTTCTTCCCCCCTTCCTTCCTTTTTTCTTTTTTTCCCCTTTCTTTTTGTTTCCCATTTTCTTTCCCTTGTTTTTTCTTTTTCTTCTTTCCTTTTTTCTTCTTAGGTTTTTATCTTCTTTCCATTTCATCTTTTTTTTTTCCCCTTTCCGTTTCTTTTTTCAAATTTCCTGCTTTTCCTTTTCAATTTCTAAATCTGACCCCTTCGTTTTCCCGTTCTCGTTTTTTTCTGCTCTTCTTTTTCTTTTTCTTTCTTTTTCCTTCTTTTTCTGCGTTCCTCCTCCTCCCCCCTCCCCTCCTCCTCTCCTCCCCCTCCTCCCCCCTCCTCCTCCCCTCCTCCTCCTCCTCCTCCCCTCCTCCTCCTCCCCCTCCCACCCTCCTCCTCCTCCTCTCAGTGAATACTAACAGGAAGTAACTTGACCCAAAGGGAAGAATCGCACAAGAAATCACGAGCTGGTGTAAACATTTCAAGGGGAGGGGGAGGAGGACGGGGGGGAGGAGGAGGAGGAGGAGGAGGAGGAGGAGGAGGAGGTGGAGGTGGTGGTGGTGGAGTGAGAGGAAGAACAAGAGGAGGAAGGTGAGAAAGAAGAAGAAGAAGAAGAAGGAGGAGGAGGAGAGGAAAGTGAAGAAGAAGTAAAAGGAGGAAGGGAGGAAAAAAGAAGAGGGGGAAAGAGGAGGAGGAAAAAATAGGGGGAAGGAGGGGGTATCCCAAAGCATGGCATACCTTTTTGATTGATTGAGGAGGAGGAAAAAAAAAAAGAGAAGGAAAAGGAAAGGAAAAAAAACGAGAAGGAGGATGATCTAGGAGAAAAAGAGATGAAGGGCAAGGAGAAAGGAAAAAAAGAGGAAACAGAGATGACGAAGAAGAGAAGATATAAAGAAAAGAAAAAAGAACATTATAGAAAAAATCTAATTCGTTTAAGTACTCTTGCGAGGGAAAAAATTCCCTTTAAAAAGGAGAACTCGTTGGAAAAAAAAATACTCGAGGTTAGGAGAGAGAGAGAAGAGAGAAGAGAGGAGAGGAGAGGAGAGAGAGAGAGAAGTGAGGAGAGAGAGAGGAGAGAGAGAGAGAGAGGAGAGAGAGAGCCAAGGGGAAAAGAAAGAGACAGAGAGACAACAACAAATAAACGAACAAGAGAAGAGAAATAGAGAAAGGACGTGGAGAGGAGAGAGAGAGAAAAGAGAAAGGGAAAAAGGGGGAAAAAGAGAGAGAGAGAGAGAGGGGAGAAAGAAAAGGAAGAGAGAAGAGAGGAGAAAGAGAGAGAGGAAGGAGAAAAAGAGAGAGAGACAGACAGACAGCAGGATAGAGATAGAGACAGAAGGGTTAAAAGAGGACGGGGAGAGAGAAGAAGACAGGGAACCAAAAAGACAGAGAGAAGAGAGAATAGAGAAAGGACGTGGAGAGGGAGGAGAGGAGGAGGAAGAAAAGAGGAAAGAAAAAAAGGAGAGAAAGGAGAAAGAGAGAGGAGAGAAGAGAAAAGAGGGGAAGGGGAGAGGAAGAGAGAGAGAGAAAGGAAGGGAGAGAGAAAGAGAGAGGGAAGAGGGAGAAAGGGAGAAGGGAAGGAGAGAGAGAGAGAGAGAGAGGAAAGGAGAAAAAAAGGGGGGGAAAGAAAAAGAGAAAGCAGGAGAGAAGGAGAGAAAAGAGAGGAAAGAGAAAAAGGGGGGGAAAGGGGGGGGGGGGGGGGGGGGGAGAAAAAAGAAAAAGGGGGGAAAAAGGGGGATTTAAAAAAAAAAAAAAAAAAAAAAAAAAAAAAAAAAAAAAAAAAAAAAAGGGGGGGAAAAAAAAAAGAAAAAGAGAAAGAAAGAGAAAAAGAGAAAAAGAGAAAAAGAGAAAGAAAGAGAAAAAGAGAAAGAAAGCGAGCGAGCGAGAGAGCACAGTGCCAGGCCACAAGGCACCGACCGCGTGCCCCTTCGGCCAAACATGCTCTCGGACAGCACTGGCTGCGCGAGGCAACCTGGTTATGAAAAATTGCCTCCTCCTCTCTATCTCGTTTTTCTTCTCGCGAATGTGTTTGCTGTGCAGTTTTTTTTTTCTTTTCTTTTCTTTTTCTTTCCGCCTTTTTCTCTTTCTCTCTGTTCCTTTTCATGTCTTTTTTGTGTCTTTTGCCAATTGCTGTTTATATTCTGCGTGTGTTTCGGTCTCTATTTTTCCTTTTTTTCCTCTCTGTTTTTCTCTATTTTTTTATTTTTATCAATTTTTTTCTCTCTCTCTACTCGTGTCTCTACCTCTTGACTATCCTTTCCTTTGTCTCCTCTTCCCCTATTCAGTCGCCCTCTTTATCTCTCTTTTCCCTCTCCCCCTCTCCCTCGTTTTATCCCCACTCCTTCACTTTCTCTCTTTTCCTTTCCCATCTCCTCGCTCTTTTTATCTCTGTCCCCTCCTTCTCATCCCCCACTCTCCCTCTCTCCTCTCTTTCCCTTATCCTACACTCTCTTTACCTCTCCTCCCATCTCCCTCTTACCCCCCACTCTCTTCCTAACTCTTTATTAGTTCTCTCCCTGTCCCGCACTCTCTCTACCTCTCCCCCCTCCTCCTTACCCCCCACTCTCTCTTTACCTCCCTCCCCCCCTCCCTCTCATCCCCCACTCTCTTCCCCCCTCTTAATTCCTTCTCCTACCCCTCCCATCTCTTTTCCTCCCTCCCCCCCTCCCTCTCATCCCCCCTCTTTAGTGTTCTCTCCCTCACCCCCCCACTCTCTCTTTACCTCCCTCTTCCCCCCTCTTCATTGTTCTCTTCCTCACCCCCCACTCTCTCTTTACCTCCCTCCCCCCCTCCCTCTCATCCCCCACTCTCTTCTCCCCTCTTTAGTGTTCTCTCCCTCACCCTCATTTTCGTTACCCTCACCACACACGACGGCAATATATTGTTCGGGAAATATGGCCGAAAATCCTCTGACCTTTGACCTTCATTTAATGCAGTTTGTTTTGCCCGGCCAAGCTCTAAGCTCGAGTGGGCTGAGGGAGAGAGAATCGAGTGGGCTGAGGGAGAGGGAAATGAGTGGGCTGAGGGAGAGGGAACCGAGAGGGAATCGAGAGGGAAAGAGATCGAATTGAACAAGAGCGAGAGGGATAAGTGGAGACAACTGAGAGGGAAAGAGAGGGATGTGAATGGGAGCGAGAGGGAATAAAGAGGGAATGGACAGGGAACCGAGAGGGAATCGAGAGGGAAGTGGGATGAAGTGAGGGTAGTTCGTTTTGCCTGGCTGAGTTGGAGGGAAACGAGAGAGAAGTGAGTGGGAGCGCGAGGAAAATTGGAAGGAAAGAGAGGGAAGGGAACGGGAGCAAGATAAGTGAGAGGGAATTGAGAGGGAATGAGAGAGCAGTGAGAGGTAAAGAATGAGAAGTGAGAGGGAAGAGAGAGGCAAGTGAAATGGGCAGCGAAATAAAATGAAAGAAAGGGAAACTTGAGTGGGAGGAAATCGAGTGGGAAAGGAAAGGAAAATGAGAGGAAATGAGAGGAAAAAGGAAAGGAAATGAGAGGAAAATGAGGACTTTATAGAAAATGAGAGGAAAATGAGAGGAAAATGAGAGGCTTAAGAGGAAAAGAGAGAGGGAATAGACAATGCGCGAGAGGAAAAGCAGAGAGAGATAAATGGGAGGGAAGGAGAGAAGGGGAGAAAAGGAACAGAGAGAAGGACAGAGGGAAGTGAGAGGAGATGAAAAGAAAAACGTGGAGAAGGAAAAATGAGATGGAAGAGAGAGAGAAGCGATAGGGAGAAAAAAAAAAGTGAAGTGAGAAAAAACGGGATGAAAGAGCGGAGAGAGAGGGAACGAGAGGGGACGAAAATGAAATGAGAAACAGTGAAAGATAAAGAGAGAAAGTCAAAAAGAAGGGAACGAGAAGGATTTGATAGGGAGTGAGCGGAAAAACGAAAAGTATGTATGTAAATATGTATGTATGTATATCTCTATGTATACGAATGAATAAATAAACACACACACATACACACACACATACACACACATACACATACACATACACATACACATACACACACGTATATAGAGAGATTGATAGATAGATATATACAGAGACATATCGATAGACAAATAGATGAATACACAGACAGATCGATCGATAGATAGGCAGACAAATAACTAGACAGAAAACGAAAAAAATAGAGAAGAGAGAGAGAAAAAAAACTGTCCATTCTCTCCCTCCTTTCTCTTCTGAAAGAAAGGGAGATTTTTGCTTTTTAATCCCAAATCCTGTAGCTTATGGTCTGCATTTTTTTTTCTAGACGTTCTGGGGAGGCAAATGACCCTTCGTGTCGGATTCGCTAATAGTTGAATTACCTTTTTTTTTCTCTCTTTTCTTTCGATCTGTCTCGGTCTCTCTCTCTCTCTCTGTCTCCTCCATCTCTTTCTTTCTCTTTCTCCCCCCCTCTTTCTCTCCTTCTCTTTCTCCCTCATCTCTCTCTCTCTCTCTCTCTCTCCCCCCCCCCTCTCTCTCTCTCTCTCTCTCTCTCTCCTCTCCCTCTCTCTCTTTAATCGAATAACAATAAAAAAGACTGATAACGTTCATGCTCGAAAGAGAAGATGATAATAAAAAAAGAAAGAAAAGAAAAGAAAAGAAGGAAAAAACAGGAAAGAGGAAGAAAAGAATAAAAGAAAAGAAGAAATATTGACAATTATCGAAAAAAAATATATATATATATAAAAATGACAATTCTTTTTTCTTCTCTTTTATTCTCGCCCTTCGTCTGGTTTCTTGTTCCCTTTTCATCCATTTCTCCACTACTTATTCTTTTCTCTTTCATCCCTCTTTCGCAGTTTTGCTGTACCTCCAACCCCACCCACACGTCCTCCTCTTTCTTCTTTTCCCTCCTCCTCCTCCCTTTACTCCTCCTGCCCCCCCCCCTCCTCCTTTTCCCTCCTCCTCCTCCTTTTCCCTCCTCCTCCTCCTTTTCCCTCCTCCTCCTCCTTTTCCCTCCTCCTCCTCCTTTTCCCTCCTCCTTTTCCCTCCTCCTCTTCCTCCTTCTCTTCCTCCTTCTTTTCCCTCCTCCTCTTCCTCCTTCTTTTCCCTCCTCCTCCTGCCCCCTCCTCCTCCTCCTCTTCCTTATTCTTTTTCCTTCTCCTCTTCCTTATTCTTTTCTCTCCTCCTCCTCCTCCTTCTTTTCCCTACTCCTTTACCTTATTCTTTTCTCTCCTCTTCCCTTTCCCTCCACCCTTTACTCCTCCTGCCCCCCCCCCCCCCCCCCCCCCCCCCCCCCCCCCATCCTCCTCTCGTTATTCAAAGGCGATAGACAGCTGACCCATTAACGCCCCCCCCCCTCCCCCCCGGCGCCCGTAAGAAGGACACATGTTCATCTATCATCAAAACGTGTACTTTTTTTTTTTTTTATCTCCTCCCCCTTCCGCTTTTCTTTCATTTTTCTTGTATTTATCCGTTGCTTCTTGCTTTTGTGTGTTCTTTTTCATTTTTTTTCCTTTCATTTCTCTTGTCTTTGTTCGTTTTTTTTTCTTCTTCATTATTCCTTCATGTTTTTTTTTTTTCCCTTTTTTTCTTTCTCTCTCCTCTCTTTGTCCGTTTCTTCTTTATTCTCCCTTTCTAGATTTTTTTTCTTTTTTCCGTTCCTTTCTTTTATTTCTATCTGTTTCTCCTCCATTGTTCCTTATTATTCCTTTTTCCTTTTTTTCTCTCTTTTTCCCCTTCCTTCCTCTTCTTTTTACCCCATTTCTTCTTCTCTCTTCCTTCCTGTCCTTTTATCTTTGTTCTCTCTCTTTTTTCTACCGTTTATCTCTCTTCCTATATTTATTTCTTTTCACTGCATGATTTGTGATCGACAGTCTGGCTGAACTAACTGACAAACTCAACGACCATTCGAGTAATCAAAATTCTTTATTTAACTGAATGATTAACTAACTTCCTATATGAACACCTGAGGACTTACGAAAAATGAATGAACGTCTTGAACAACGAGGCATGAATAACTCATCACATTTAAAATTTTTACCTGAACCCAACATTCCTCTCCTGTATCATTTCCCGAGTGCATGACCGCGAAAAGAATCACCCTTCCCCCAACTTGCCTCGTCGGGGGTGGGACGATTGCACTAACCCCTGAGGTGCTTAATGGAACTCTTTCCTCCCCTGCTTAATTTGTTTCTCCTGGTCCCTACCCCCCACCCCTCTCTCTTTTACCGTTCCTCCCCCCCTGCTCCTCTCATCCCCCCACTCTCTTCCCCCCCCTACCTCTTAGTGTTTCTCTCCCTACCCCCCCCCCGCCCCACCCCCCACTTCTTCCTTTACCTCCCTCTCCCCCCCTCCCTCTTCCCCCCTCTTCATTGTTCTCCTTCCTCACCCCCCACTCTCTCTTACCCTCCCTCCCTACGCCTCCCTCCCCCCCTCCCTCTCATCCCCCACTCCTCTTCTCCCCTCTTTAGTGTTTCTCTCCCTCGACCCTATTTTCGTTACCCTCACCACACGACCGACGCAATATATTGTTCGGAAATATGGCCGAAAATCTCCTCTGCTTTGACCTTCATTTAATGCGTTTGTTTTTTTGCCCGGCCAAGCTCTAAGCTCGAGTGGCTGAGGGAGGAGCGAATCGACTGGCTGAGGGATAGGAATGAGTGGCTGAGGGAGAGGGAGACCGGAAGGAGAATCGAGAGGGAAAGAGATCGATTGACAATAGCCGAGGGATAGTGGAGACAACTGAGAGGAAGAGAGGGATGTGAAGGGAGCGGAGAGGGACTAAAGAGGGAATGGACAGGGGAACCGAGATGGAATGAGAGGGAAGTGGGAATGAAGTGAGGTATTCGTTTTGCCTGGCTGATTTGAGGGAAACGAGAGAGAAGTGAGGTGGGAGCCCGAGGAAAATTGGAAGGAGAACTCGGAGGAAGGGACGGAGGCAAGGATAAGTTAGATGGGCAATTGAGAGGGACTGGAGACAGTGATAGGTAAAGAATGAGAGTGAGAGGGAAGGAGAGGGAAAGAAGGCAGTGAAATGGGTCACGATAAAATGAAAGAAAGGGAAAGTGAGTTGGAGGAAATCGAGGGGGAAAGAGTAGGGAATGAGCGATAGGAAAGTGGAGGGAGGAAATCGGTGGGAAAAGAGAGGTAAAATGGAGAGGAGCAATCGAGGAAGTGAGAGGAAATGAGAGGGGTGGAGAAAATGAGAGGAAGTGAGAGGAAAAAATGCGAGGAAGTGAGAGAAATGAGAGGAAGTGGAGAGGAAAATGAGAGGAAGTGATAGGAAATGAAGGAAAGTGAGAAAAATGATAGGAAGTGAGAGGATGAGAGTAACTGAGAGGAAAATGAGAGAGTTGAGTGAACATGATAGGGAAGGAGGAATGAGAGAAGAGAGAAAAGTAAAGGAAATGTGAGAAAGAGAGGCTTAAGAGGAAAAGAGAGAGGAAAATACACAATGCGCGAGAGGAAAGCGGAGAGAGATAATGGGAGGGAAGGATAGAAGGGGAGAGGGAACAGAGAGAGGACATAGGGAAAGTTGAGAGGAGATGGAAATAAAACGCGGAGAAGGAAAAATATGAGAGGAAGGAGAGAGAGAGCGTAGTGAGAAAAAAAAAGTGAAGTGAGAAAAAAACGGGTGAAAGAGCGGAGAGGAGAGGGAACGAGAGGGACGAAAATGAAATGGAAACATTGAAAGTAAGAAGAAAGTCAAAAAGAATGGAACGGAAGGGGATTTGATAGGAGTGGGCGGAAAAACGAAAAGTATGTATGTCATTTTATGTATGTTATTCTTTTTACGCATGAATAATACACACCACACACACGTACACACAACACATACAACACTACACATTACACATACACATACACATACACACGTGCCGTATATGAGGAGATTGTAGGATAGATATATACCGAGACATATCGTATAACAGATAGTTGAATACACAGACGAATCGATAGATATATAGCCTGCCAAATACTAACATGAAAACAAAAAATCGAGAAGAGGAGAGAAAAAAAAAAATGTCCATTCTCTGCTCTCCCTCCTTTCTCATTCCTGAAAAAGGGAGATTTTTGCTTTTAATCCCCAATCCTTTATCTTAATAGGTCTGCCTTTTTTTTTTCTATAACGTTTCTGGAGCAAAATGACCCTTCGTGTCTGATTCGCTTAATAGGTTGAATTACCTTTTTTGTTTTCTCTCTTTTCTTCGATCTGTCTCGGTCTTCTCTCTCTCCTCTTCTTGTCTCCTCCATCCTCTTTCTTTCTCTTTCTCCTCTTCCTCTCTCCTTCTCTTTTTCTTCGTTCCCTCTTTCTCCCCCCCGCTTTCTCTCCTTCTCTTTCTCCTCCCTCATCTCTCTCTCTCCTCCTCATCTCTCCTAAATCCGTTCTCTCAGCTCTCTCTCTCCCTTTCCTTCTGCTCTCTCCCTCCTCCCTCTTCTCCTCTCCCTCTCTCTTCTCTCCTCTCTCTCCTTCCTCCTCTTCTCCATCTCTCTCTCATTTAATACGAATCATAAAAAAGACCTGATAACGTTCATGCTGCGAAAGAGAAAAGTTATATAAAAAAAAAAAGAAAGAAAAGAAAAGAAAAGAAGGAAAAAACAGGAAAGAGGATGAAAAGAATAAGAAGAAGAAATATTGACAATTATCGCAAAAAAAAAAGAAAATAAATTAAAAAATGACAATTTTTTTCTCTTTCCTTTTATTCTCGCCCTTCGTCTGGTTTCTTGTTCCCTTTTCATCCATACTTCCTCCCTACTTATTCTTTTTCCTTCTTTCTATCCCTCTTTTCGCTAGTTTTTGCTGTAGCCTCCAACCCCAACCCACCGTCCCTCCTCCTTTCTTCTTTTCCCTCCTCCTTCTACCCTTTACTCCTCCTGCCCCCCCCTCCTCCTCTTCCTTCTTTTTTTCCCTCCTCCTCCTCCCTTTACTCCTCCTGCCCCCCCCCCTCCTCCTCTTCCTCCTCCTCCTCCTTTTCCCTCCTCCTCTTCCTCCTCCTTTTCCCTCCTCCTCTTCCTCCTCCTTTTCCCTCCTCCTCTTCCTCCTCCTTTTCCCTCCTCCTCTTCCTCCTCCTTTTCCCTCCTCCTCTTCCTCCTCCTTTTCCCTCCTCCTCTTCCTCCTCCTTTTCCTCCTCCTCTTCCTCCTCCTTTTTCCCTCCTCCTCTTTCCGCCTCCTCTTCCTCCTCCTTTTCCCTCCTCCTCTTCCCCTTCGTTTTTTTTTTTGTTTTTCCCCTTCCCCCTCCTCTTCTCCTTCTTTTTCCTCTCCTTCTCTTTCCTCCTCTTTCTCACCTTACTCCTCCTGCCTCCCCTCCGCCTCCTCCTCCTCTTCCTTCCTTATTCTTTCTCCTTCTCCTCTTCCTATTCGTTTCTCTGTCCTCCTCCTCTCCTTCTTTTCCCTACTGCCTTTCCTTTAATTCTTTCCTCCTTCCTCTTCCTTCTCCTCCTTTACTCCTCCTGCCCCCCCCCCCCATCCTCCTCTCGTTATTCAAAGGCGATAGACAGCTGCCCTTAACGCCCCCCCCCCTCCCCCCGCGCCCGTAGAAGGACACATGTTCTCTATCATCAAAACGTGTCTTTTTTTATCCTCCTCCCCTTCCGTTTTTCTTTCATTTTTTCTTGTATTTTCCGTTTTGCTGCTTTCTTGCTTTTGTGTGTTCTTTTCTTTTTCATTTTTTTTTCCTTTTCATTTCTCGTTGTCTTTGTTCGTTTTTTTTTCTTCCTTCATTATTCCTTCAATTTTTTTTTTGTTTCCTTTTTTTTCTTTCTCTCTCCTCTCTTTGTCCGTTTCTTCTTTATTCTCCCTTTCTAGATTTTTTTTTCTTTTTTCCGTTCCTTTCTTTTATTTCTATCTGTTTCTCCTCCATTGTTCCTTGTTATTCCTTTTTCCTTTTTTTCCTCTCTTTTTCCCCTTCCTTCCTCTTCTTTTTACCCCATTTCTTCTTCTCTCTTCCTTCCTGTCCTTTTATCTTTGTTCTCTCTCATTTTTCTACTACCGTTTATCTCTCTTCCTATATTTTTTTCTTTTCACACTGCATGATTTGTGATAGCAGTCCTGGCTAACTAACTGCAACTCAACGAGCATTCGAGTAATCAAAATTCTTCGTTACTGAATGATTTACTACTTCCTATATGAACCACCAGATGAACTTACGAAAAATGAATGAACGTCTTGAACAACGAGGCATGAATAACTCATCACATGAATAACTACCATCCCTCTCCTGTTCATTTCCCGAGTGCATGACCGCATGACTCAACCCTTTCCTTAACTTGCCTGTCGATGCGATTCACTTAAACCCTCCCCTTGACTGCATGACTCACCCAACGACTAACTGATTAATTGCATGGCATTCAGGCAGACAAACAGGCAAACAAACGTTAATTCAGAAGCGCAAACAACCAAACAGAGACACGCGTGGACATCGTCAACAACGGAATTATCGTAAACAAGGAGGGTGACTGAGGCACGATAACCTGCAACTAATCCCGTGAGGTTGCTCTAATGGAAAATGAAAATCTTTGATGAAAGGGATTTTGGTGCTTTATTCTATTATTATTAGTATTATATACATATATATGTATTATGTCTATATCTATATCTATCTATCTACACACACACACACACACACACATATATAATATATATATATATATCTATATTAATATATATGGATTATATATATAATATAGTATATATATTATATTAGATATATATATATATATAGTATCTTTTTACATTATCTAGATACATGTATATATATATATAATTCTATATATTATATATATAGGATCATAGTTATTATATATATATATAATATATATATATATTATCTATTATTGTATATATATAATATATATACATGTTTACTATATTATTATTATATCTGATATATATTATTTATATATTATATCCTATAATATATCATGTTATATATTATTATTATATATATTATATATATATATATATATATAATATATATTATCAGATATGGGTGGGTGCTTCCGTTCAATGGTGATGTGAGGCGATGTGTGGTAGCCTAGATCGTGTTAGTGCTTGCTCTTCTCCGCTTGCAGCTTCCACCCCTGCTAGCCCAGTAGAAAAGGGACAGCTTCTGGCATAATCTCCCTGCCAGGTCACAAAGCCTCCATCATTAAGAATTCTGGCAGTGCTCCTCAGTGGCCACCCATGGGTAACTGTGTACCTTGCGGTCCCCAGGCTAATCTTGGTGGATCTCGATCAGCAGGAGGCCCCCAGAGGTACGGAGTTATGCCCACCGGCGTTGGACACGCTCTGGCCTTCGTACCAACTCCTGCCGCCCCTAGCCCACCCGGGGGAAATGGGGCGGCTCGGGGAGGTGGGACCTTGCCAGTCCTCCTCCCCCCATATGACCCTCTGGCAAACGTCGTTTTTTTTAAATGTGGAAATGCTGGTGGGAGGGGTGTTTGTCACCTCCACCCAGCAAGTAGGCGGGCTGTGGGTCCCGCTGGGAGGGCAATTTTGTCGGTGTGCAGGATATGGAGCGATAGTTACTCGTCACCCTCCTGCGCCCCGGCAGGCGCCAACCGCCACCATGAAGCTTGTGGGGAGAAAGCCCTCGGAAACACCCACGGTGGATATGCGGTCCCACAGCCCTGCCGCCCCCTTTATCTGGGCTGTGTTGGTGGGAGCGGCAGAGGTGCCGTGCACCCGAGTACCACCCGAGGCTTTAAACCCTCGGCGTGCTTTTCCGGGTAGCGCTTGGAACATCGGGTCCTTATTGCTGCAGGATGAGGCGGTTTACCTCTGGCTAATCGCGGGAATTTGAAAAGCGACTGGGATTGATGTGGCTGCCCGCCCGTCGAGAGTGAGAAGAACCTGGTAGGCACGATCTTGTGGGATGGTTACACCTACTACTGGTCCGGGCCGCATCGATGGTCACACAACTCCAGGGTGTAGCCATAGCCATCTCAGTCCGACTTCAGCCTGCGGTAGTCGAGTGACACACCGGGGTTGATGAGCGTTCATGGCATTTGAAACTGACTGCTTTTGGCTTCATGTCTCTTATTGCTGTATACCTCCGACCGATGTCCTAAAACCGATGTGAAAGAGGGCGTTCTAATCGCCACAACTCAGCATCTTGTGGCAGCCGATTGCCCCCGGCGAGCATTCGCATTGTTCTGGGCGACTTCATGCGGTAATCCATCGGCTGTGACCGATCTGGCTACGAGATGTCGGTCGGCCCCATGGCTCGGGGCTGCTCCCAGCAGCGATAATAGCCTCCTTCTCCAGGACTTTGCTAGTCCCAAAAAGATGATCTCTGGCTCTGTACCACGCTCCAACTCGCATCCGCTGGAACTTGGTACAGGCGATCCGGGTACGTGGACAAGGAGATCGACACATCCTGCTGATCACGCGATGGAGGATCCTCCAGAACTGCAGGTTTACCCGGATGCTGATTTCTGTGGCACGACCATAAGGCTGATTGTGGCTGACCCTGCGGGTCCACTTTCAACACTCCCCGTCCTCCATGCCACCACCTAAGGTGTTCACTTGGACAGACTAAGGGAGAGGAGTTTGCCCGTGGGTTTTCGCCACGGCAGTCTCTGACCCGACTCTCGAAACCAGCAACACTGAAAACTGACGGATCCAGTTGCTCTGTGGGAGTCTTCAAGCGCTTAACCACTCGAGCAGCTCAGGAGTCCCTTGGCGTAACCCAAGGACAAGTCAGAAATATACCATCTCCCTGGAGACATTAGAGGCCCCTGAAGCGTGTCGCACAGGGCTCGGCTAAATGGGAATCAAGGTCTTGCGTCGTCCACCATGGTGCGTAGTGGCTCGGACACTGCTGAGAAGGGACAAGGAACAGTTCATATCAGGATCTTGCGAAGGAGGTCGAAGGCCATTTCTTGGTAAAATGAACCTTCGCCTGCCTACCAAGGCCTGATAAACGGGACCCTAATCCCTCCTCACAGATGACTGCAGTCCGATCCGCGGATGGACGGGATCAGCTCAGATCATGTTGGTGTTCGTGAACGGTTTGGTGGCTGAGTATTTTGAACAGTTGTACAGGTGGATTCCTCCCAAAGTTACTTGGATTGGTCAGCGATGATAGTCTCAGTGCCTGTGCCGGAACCCCCCACATCAGCGAGGAACCGTCTACCCTACAGAGGTTTGATGCTGGCGATTTCCCAAGCGAGAGTGGGAAAGCTGCAGGCATATAAGTTGGTATCCCTGCTGACTGCTCAAGGCTGGGGTACCTATGGCTCGGTCCTGCATACAGTCCTGACTGGCCATTTGGCAGTCTGTACCGTCCCCTGACCCTGCGTGGAGGGGCGTGGTCATCGCCTCTCTGGCAGGGGCAACGGGGATCGATGGGCCTGTAGCAACTACGTGGCATTACACTGCTCGCACCAGGCGAGGTTCTCGCTCACATTCTTCTGAACGGATTCCGCAACCACCTACTGAGCATCAAGAGACCGTAGCAAGTCTAGATTTACTCCTGGAAAGTCCCAATAGACCGTATCCTATTCCTGGCTCTTCGAGTATTGTTCTGAACGCCGTCGTGAGTTTTGTTCGTGGGTTGCTGCAGCCTACATCGACCTCAAAAGGCTTGTGACTCGTTGCATCGGGGAATCGCTATGGGAATCCTGAGGCTCAGGTGGATTCCGGAACACAGATTATTTGGCCTGATGCAAGCCTCTATACTGGTACTGAAAGGGCTGTAATTGTGGTGGGGTATGTCGGGAAACTTCCTTCCACCTGTTAATTCAGGGGTGAGGCATAGGCTGTGTCCCTTGCAACCCACCTTTTCAAAAACACTTGTATGGAACTGATAGATGGCAAGCTACTAGCCACAGTCAGTGCGGAGCAACACTAGGCAATATTAGGTCTCGGACCTTGACCTTTGCCGACGATGTTTGCCATACTATCTGATTCCTTGGAGTCACTTGTTGGCGGCTCTTGATGCATTTAGGCAATGAGGGCAGCCCCTAGCTTAGAGGTCTCCTGGACCCACAAGACCACGATTCAGGATTTTGGGGGCCTTTAATGGGGACCCCGTTCAGCTCGATCCATGCTTGCGGCGAGGACGTTTGAAGTCACAGAAATTTTACATACCTTCGTAGCGTGTCCCATATCTCTGGGTTGTCAGACCAGGAAAGTCAGTAGACGGATTGGTCTTGCACAGAGCCATGAACTCGATCAACAAGAGGTTTTGGAGATGGCGTACCTATCAGAAGGACCAAGCTTGGCGTGTCTTCAAGCCTTGATACTTTCCAGTTTTGGCTCTATGGAAGCGTAAACCTGGGCTGGACCTATCCAGTGCCTTGGAGTCCTCGCCTTGATGCCTTTTGTAACAAGTCCCTTGCCGCGGATCATGGGTACGTTGGCAGGACCACGTGTCCCCCGTCGGGTTTACAACCGTGAGACTGCATGGGACCTGTTTGCTTGCATAATCCGGGATCCGCGGGATCGCCACTCAGGCTGATCTGGGCCAACCTAGCTCCGCTCCCGATGGACGACCCTGCGCCACCAGGTTGTCTCTGCTAAGCGAGCCACCCTGGGTGGAGGAGGACTGTGGGACTTCCTAGGAAGATCATGGCTTGGGCGCTCGACGAGACCTGTCGTGAGAACTAGAGATGGGCCGTGTGCCTGCCTTGGGAGACGTCGCATCGAGGTGATCGCGATGCTGTAAGCGAAGGGATGGATGCGGCCATGCGCCCCCGTCGGGTTAGCCCCTTGACGATGATGATGATTTACATATATATATATATATATATTATATCATGTATATATAATATGTATATATATATATATATATTATTATATATATAATATATATATATATTATATATATGTATATATTATTAATATATATTATATATAGTATAATAATATATCGTTATCTATATATATATGATATATAGTACATGTAGGCTTAATATATTCTATATATAATATTCTATATATTAGAATATATAAATATATATAACTATTATATCTATCCCATGTATATCTTATATTACAATATCCACCATGTATATATATATAATACATGTATATATATTATATATATAGATATCTATTTTATATATATATATATATATACGTATATCGATAATATCTATATTCTATATATATATACCTGTAATATATTATAATATATATATATCTATATATATGAATCTATATCTCATCTCTCTCAGATATATATATTGTGGTGTGTGTGTGTGTGTGTGTGTGTGTGTGTGTGGTGTGTGTGTGTGTGTGTGTGTGTGTGTGTTTGCTTTCGAATTATTCTTGATAAAACAATAAAGAATTGGTCATGAGTGAGACTGAGTGTCACGAGTGTGCCTCAGTGATTACTTTTTTTCATAAAACAATAAACAGAAAATAAAAGAAATAAAAGAAAACAAAAGAAAAAAAAAACACACAGACAAAAAAAAAGGAAAAAAAATCTCGATAACGATAAACTGATTACACTGACAAAAAAAAAAAAAAAAAAAAAAAAAAAAAAAAAAAAAAAAAAAAAAAAAAATTGTAGCCGATTGTTTTATCACAAATAAACAAACAAACAAACAAAACCCTATTAATTAAAACATCTAAAATACTAATTGTCGCTCATCCTTTGCAAAGAAAGAAAGAAAGAACAATAAAGAGAAAGAAGAAGAAAATAAAAAAAAAGAAAAAAGAAAGAAAAAAGAAAAACCGAGAGAAAGCAAGAAAAAAGAAAGAAAAAGAGAAAGAAAAAATAGAGAAAGAAAAAAAAAAATAAAAAACAGAAAAGAAAGAAAACAACAAATAGATAAATAGATAAAAAAAAGTTTCAGTAACGAAGGACAAAAAACTTGAAAGATCTGATTGGCTCCACTTTTCTCGAAGCCGGTTAAGTGGTTCTTTGGGTATGCGGAATAATGCGAGTTATTTTTAGACATTGGCTATGAAAAGAAGAAGAAGAAGAAGAAGGAGAAGAAGAAGAATGAGACATAAAAGGAGAAGAAGAAGAAAAAAAGAAGTTATGTAATATGATGATCGAATTACCAAATACTTTTATTAATTGATTTATATTTATTTATTGAAACTTAGAAATACGTTTGTCATATACAGATTTAAATCATTACCCAAGCCTTTTTCTTTGTTTAGAATAAAACAAACAAAACAAAATACAACGAAAATGGCTTTTTTCATTTCTACTAGTTTTCTTTCCAGAATAATCGTTTCAACATTTCCATTTGTTGCATATACTTGCCGCTTGCAACATCAACTTTCTCACCTCCGTTATTCACGCCACCAAACTACACCCTGTTATTCACGCTGTTCGTGAATAACAAATAGTTAATGTCACTGTCAGCTTCACTGTTAATTCATCACTTTTATTCATCACCATCACTTCATCGTTCCTAACAGTTCTTATCATTCACTCAATCCTCATCAGTTATTATATTCACTTTCACAGCTCTTCCACCAATCTGTATCAATCATCTCCATCGTTTCGCCACCAGTCGATCATTTCCTAGCCTCATCACCATCATCTCACCATCAGTCCCCATCAGTAGATCATTCCCAACCTTATCACCATCATATCGATCATTTACTGACTCCATCACCAATCTCACTCACCATCGTCCCCCTGCAATCAACATTTCCTAACCTCATCACCACCATCACCATCAGTCACCTATCAATCGATCATTCCCCAACCCCATCACCATCAGTCCCCATCAACCAACCATTCCCCAACCCCATCACCATCATCCCCTCATTCACCTATCCCCCCCAACCTCCCCAACCCTATCAACCTCAGTTAGTCCCCATCAATCAACCATTCCCAACCTCATCACCATCAGTCCCCATCAATCACCACAATCACAATCAGCTGACCTTGTGCTGGCTTAAGCGAACGTGACTGAGGGACGATCTCAAGCTTTCGCCTAATGGAGAGGGATACTCACTCTCTCTCTCTCTCTATCTATCTTTCCTATCTATTTTCTCCGCCCTCTTCTCCTATCTCTCTCTATCGTTCCGCCATCTTCTCTTCTCTCGCTCTCTCTATTCTCTCTCTTCTTTACACGCACTCTTCTCTCTCTCTCTCTCTCCATCTTTCGCCTCTTCTCTCTCCTCTTCTTCTCGTCTTTATCTCCGCCTCGTCTCTTTCTATTTCGTCTCTGGTCCTCTCACTTCTCTTTTCTGTTTCCTCTCTGTCCTCTTCTCTTTTCTCTCTCTCTTTTTTTTCTCTCCCCTTTCACTCTTCTTTTATCGCCTTTCACTTCTTCCTTTCTTTTATTCTTCCTTTCCTTTGTTCTTTTCCTTTCTATTGTTTGTTTTTTTATTTTTTTTATTATTATTTTTTTTTTATTTCACTCTGTCGTATGTTCACTCTGTCTTATCTTTTTTTTTCTTTTTCCAATATTCCTTCTCTCTTTATTTTCCTCATCCCTTTTCTTTTCTTTCTTCCCTTTTCCGTCATTCTTTCTCCCTTTATTTTCCTCTTCCTTCTTCTCTTTATCTTTTCCCACCAATTTCTTTTCCTTTTCCTTTTTTTCTCTTTCTTCCCCTTTTCCTCGTTCTTCCCCTCGATCCTTTTCTTCTTCTTTTCTCTTTTCTCATCTCCTTTCCATTCTCCATGCTTTTCTTTTTTTTTTGTTTTTGCCCTCTTTCCCTTCCTTCTCCCCTCCCTCCCTCCCTCTCTCCCTCTCTCCTTTTCCCTCTATCCCTCCCCTTCCCCCTCTATCCCTCCCCTTCCCCTTGCCCATCTTTCTGTCCTACCTACCTGCCTATCTATCTATCTTTTAAAAATTCTTTTTTCATTTACTTTCCAGGCTACGCAGAAAACGCTATCCGGTTTCAGGCCAGCCGGTCAAACACACATCCGCCCACCGAATTTAGGAGACAAAAACTTTGTAACCGAGGAAGCACACACACACACACACACACACACACACACAACAACCTACACACAACCCGCCACACACACACACACACACACACACACACACACACACACACACACCACCGCACACACACACAAAGAAATATAGCACTGAAAAAAAAAAAAACTAAACACACAAAGTCACAGCTGCATCTAGAGTACACGGTCTACTATATATAGGAATACTAACAAAGGAATCAACTAGTGTAGTTATGTCAGCACGGAAATAAATCAAAGTAAAACAACGACAGAAGAAGCAGAGAGATGAAGTGACAAAGAGAAAAACGTGATATACAGAGAAGAGAAAAGAGGAGAGAGGAAAGAGAGAGAAGAGAAAAAGAAATCAAGACAGAGAAGAGATGAGAAAAAAAGAGAGAGAGAAAGAGAGGAGGAGAGAGAGAGAGGAGTAGAGAGAGGAGACAGAGAGAGAGAGAGGAGAGAGAAGAGAGAGAGAGATGAGAGCATAAGAAAAAAAGGAAGGAAAAAAAAAAAAAAAAAGAAAAGAAGAGAAAAAAGAGAGTAAAAAGAAAAAAAAAAAAAAAAAAAAAAAAAAAACAGAGAAGAAGAAGGGAATATGATACTTAACTACTGGCGAAAAAAAGGTAGCGGAATCGCTTTTACAATAATACGCTTAAAACCCCCCACCCCAAAAGGCTTTTGTTTTCATATTCTTTTTTTTTACTCTTTTTATACTTTTATATCGTCTATATATCGATACACGACGCCACTGCCTGTAGATTGGCTCTATATTCTCGATATTTCTATTTTCCTTTATTTTTTCTACTGTTTCAAATTCATTCGTCTGTTTTCCTTTTTAAATGATTTTTTTTTTTTTTTTTTTTACATTTCTCGCTAACATGCTAATCGTGTTTTGTATTTCTGTTATTCATTGTTGCGGTGATGCGAATGCCAAATATATGCATAGGAAAATTCATGGGTAATTTGGTCTACCATACGAAATTCTTTTCGACCTAAAACTGGCAGCATGGAATATTTATACTTTTTTGCTCTTTTTTGCGGTATTGACTAGAACACCGCGTTGCCTCACTGTTTGTCGTTATCTCTATTTGGAATTAGCATGCATATATGCCCATCCACGCTACCACGTCCATGTACGCACACGGATACACTCATAAGCGAGTACACGCATATATGTACTGAATCTATGATTGTATGGATTCATACAAGCAATATTCATACTTACGGTTACACACACACACGCGCGCGCGCGCATGTGTGTGTGTGTGCGTGTGTGCGTGTGCGTGTGCGTGTGCGTGTGCGTGTGCGTGTGCGTGTGCGTGCGTGTGCGTGTGTGTGTGTGTGTGTGTGTGTGTGTGTGTGTGTGTGTGTGTGTGTGTGTGTGTGTGTGTGTGTGTGTGTGTGTGTGTGTGTGTGTGTGTGTGCATGCGTGTGCATGTGCGTGTGTGTGCATGTGTTTTGTGTATGCATGTATACATACATAATGATACACAGACACATATATAATAACAAACGTAAAAAAAGGTAAATAGTTTTAATTTGCACTGCGCGACCTGGTATCCCAAAAGAATGATGATGAAAACGGTGATTGGCACATTGTGAAAATAACAAGACACAGCATGCGAAAGTTAAATAATAATGAGTGAACCTATAATCCCGTTTTTATTTCTCATTTCCAGTTAATCATATCACGAATGTCTAGCGCGTTAGAATAGTAAGTGAAACGTGGGTTTAGAAGCCCGTAGAGTAGCCCCACTCAACTGGTGGCCCGCGATCCGAATCCGGCCTTTCTGGGTGTTGTAGCGTGAGGAGAAAAGTAGAATGAAATAAAATGAAATTCCTGCTGATGGATTCTTGAAAGTGTATTTCGACTGACTGTAAGGTAAGTTAGTGGTCTATCGCACATATGTATTCAACCTACTAATGCTCCCTGGGCTTAGTTTAGAATATTTTCATGATTGCATGTAAAATATCTATCCTCTGCATATATTGGAAGTTGTCTAAATGGACCTTTGCTCGCAATAGCTGAGTAGCTCTGCCGTAGAATATACGTACTGTTTGTTTCTCAATCATAGCTATAGTGCTATGTCCTAGAGGAAACTAAAAAAAAAAAAAAAAAAAAAAGGAATATGAAAATAATGGTGATAATAATAATAATAATAACAATAATAATAATAGTGATATTATTTATAACAATAATGTTGATAATGATAATAATATTGATAAATAGCAGCAATAACTACAACATCAACCACTAACTAAAAACAATAGGAAAATCACAACAGGAAAACACTGAACCTCTTGGCGTTGCAGGTTTAATTTCCGTTTTTTATAATGAACCCCTTCACTCTCGCCCCATAAATGTTCTTTTCCCCCTTTTTCCATTAACCTTTCCACTCTACTCCCTCTTCTCGCTTTATGAGTAGTTCCCCAGGTTCTTCCGACTCCCATAAACAAGAAGCTCATCGTTTCATACATTCTCCTCGTTGCAAAATGGCGTTGTCGGTTTACGCGTTGCATGAAAATCATTCTAAGACTTCTTTTCACGATATTTACCGTGATTCTTTTACCCCTGAGAAGCATATAAATTCTCCTGGATGTATTTTCCGTAACGAACTAACAAGTCTCTACGATAATATATATATTTTTTACTACCAGTACGATAAAAACTATGTCTGTCTAGTAGTGGATTTCCAATCTTGAAAAAAAGGGGATGAAAGCAAGATGATAAATCTTCAAAATCGTTTCCAGTGAAACGGACTATTGCTGAGGCTGCCCGTGATAGTCCTACCTTGCAAACACAAGCAACGGACCTGCATTTAAATGTCTGCTTGCCTGCTTGTATATCTGCACGTGTAACACCCAATCCTCACCTAGGTATCAGTTAAAATGTTTATTCGCTTACTTTCCATTGGTAGAAAAACGAGAATTCCATTTTCTTTCTCCCTCCCCCTGGGAAAAAATTAAATCTTGGTGGAAAATTTGTTTCGGTGAAAAATGTGGGGCCTTTTTTTTTGCAAAGCTTATATTTTTTTTTTTTCCTGACAGCTTTTTTTTTTTGATCAAAACTTTCAACCCTCCTAATTTCTCTCCTTATTTCTCCCTTTCTCCCTCCCACTTCTTTTTTCCTTGTCATCCCTCACTTTTTTTTCCCCCTCTCCTTCTTTTCTGGTTTTCTTCTCTCCCTCTCTCTCTCTCTCTTCTATCTCCCCTCTCTCTCTCAAAAAAAAAAAAAAAAACTTCTCTCTTCCTCTCTCTCTCTCCCCTCTCCTCTCCCTCTTTTCCCCTCCCCCTCCCCCTCCCCCCCTCTCTATCTTTCCTCTCCTTTCCTTCCCCCCCCCCTCCCCTTTTTCCTTTTCTCTAACAACCTACCTCCCTCACCCCCTCGCTCCATCTATATTTCCTTTTCTCCCTAAAAAAAATATAAAAAAATTTTTTTCCCCCTTTTCAAAAGGGGAAGGGGACAAAAGAGATTACCCCCCCCCCCAAAAAGAAAACCCCCCCCTCAATTTATACCCCCCTTCACCCCACATTTAAAAGCCCAGGTGTACCGAATGCAGGGTTTTAATTGGATTAGAAGAGATAAAAATTTGAGAAGAAGGGGGAGAGAGAGAGAGAGAGAGAGAGGAAAGAGGAGAGAGAGAGAGAGAAAAAGAGGAAAGAGGGGGAGAGAGGAGAGAGGAGGGAGAGAGAGGAGGAGAGAGAAGAGAGAATGAGAGAGGGGGGATAGAACAGAACGAACATTTTCCCGAGAGAGAGAGAGAAAAAAAAGCACTCCCTTTTGCAAACCGGAAGTCAGGCGAGGGAACGGGGTGTGGTAAGGAAAAGGGGAAAGGGGGGGGGGGTAGGGAAGGGAGGGGGGGGAGAAAGAGGGAGAAAAAAAGGGAGAGAGAAAAGAAGAGAATGAATAGAGAGAGAGAGCGAAAAAGAGAGAGAAGAGAGAGAAAGGGGAAGAGAGAGGAAAAAAGGGGAAAAGAATAAAAAGGGGGGAATAGAAAGACGGGTAGGGGAGGAGAAGAGAGAGGGGGAGAAGGCAGAAAGGCGAAGGAAGTCCGGCTGGGCGGGGGAAGCGGACCCCAGATGAGAGGGAAGCCCGAAAGGGAGGTAGAGAGAGAGAGACAAGAGAGAGGAGAGAGGGGGGGGGAGGAAAGAGGAGAGAGGAGAGAGAAGAGGGAGAGAGGAGGAGAGGGGAGAGAGGAAAGAGAGAGAGGGAGAGAGGAGAGAGAGAGAGAGAGAGAAGAGAGAGAAAGAGAGGAGACGAGACAGGAGAGGAGCAGAGGAAGAGAGGGGAAAAAGAAGAGGCAAGGAGAGGAGAGGAGGAGAGAGAGGAAGAGAGGAAGAGGAAAAAAGAGAGAAGAGAGAGAGGGAGAGGGGGGATAGAGAAAGACGGGAAAGGAGATTTGAGAAAGAGAGGGGAAAAGAGCAGGCAACACGGACCCCACAGAAAACGCAGTTTCCAGGTGGGTCACAACAAGCCACAAAAAATTCGCCAGAGGCCCCCTTTCGCCCACGCTACACAACCCCCCCACTCACCCAGCCGGCCCAGCGCCTCACACCAACTCCAACCAAGCCCCCCCCCCCCCCCGCCGCCCGCTGATCTGCACTTCACTCCAGCACCCAGCCATACCCGTGGCCACTCTCACCCACAAACGAACACTCCCGAAGAAAAACGACACCAGTCCAAATAGTAGATGCCAGACAACCATCTACCACAGAGAGAGAGAAAGTAAAAGAGAAAAAAAGATAAAGAAAGAGAGAGAGAGAGAGAAAGACAAAGAACAGAAAGCGAGAAAGAGGAGGAGCACGAGAAAAGAGAAAGATAATAAAGAGGGCAAAAAAGTGGACGCATAAGACAAACAGAAGCTTGCGCAAGATGAAAGGACGGGATAACTTCAGCAAACAATAGACGAGGAAACAAACACAAGAGTTTTCAGCAGTCAATTATCTGGCAATTATCGACCTAGCGACCTTTTTACCCGCGCCCTGATGCTCAATTTTCCGAGTATTTTCCATTCTTCATTGTTTATTTAAAGTCATTTGTGGTGTGTGTGTGTGTGTGTGTGTTTTCTCTCTCTTTGCGTATTTCATCTACCCATTTTCTCTCTCTGTTAACACGTCTTTTTCGTCTTGTTCTCTATTTTTCCGCCATCTGTCTGTCTGTTATCTGTGTCTCTTTGTTTATCTGTCTGTCTTTCTCTTTATTTATCTATTTATTTTTCTTTCTCGTCCTTGTATTCACTCTCTTTCTTTTTCTTTCTCTCTCTCTCTCCTTCCCTCTCCCTCCCTCCCCCTCTCCCCTCTCTCCCTCTCCTCTCCTCTCCCTCTCCCTCTCCCTCTCCTCTCTCTCCCTCCCTCCCTCTCTCCCTACCCCTTCTCTCTTCCTCTCTCTCTCCCCCTTCTCTTTCTCTCTACCTCCTCTCCTCCCCCATCTCTCTGTTTCTCTCTTACTCTGTGTATCCCACCCTTTTATTCATAACAGATAAAAATCAACATTGCTTCGACGATCACGTTATCAACTTGTCCTTTGCTGTGTATTTTGGCTATTTGTTATTATTATCTCAAAACTGCACGAGGTGAATAATAACAAAACCGAGGGCAGCGAAACATGTCTTGCACCTGTTGATTTCAAGTTGAGATTGCAAACTAACTATTCAAAGGAGGACTGCATGTGACATGCACGTTTTCCGGGGAGTGAATAAAAACAAAAAACAAAACAAAACAAAAAAACGACTAAGGAATGAATGCGTCTGTGCTGATATTACGTCATCCTTTTTTTTTCCATATGAATTAATATGCATGTATTTGGAAGTTAAAATTAACGAGTATATAAGTTTAAACTAACACAAGCGTGCAAGTGACATATACACATTTGCAAACTAAATCACACAATAACACACACACATACGCACACAGGCAAACACACACACACACAAACATACAGACATGCACGCGCTGCCATATACACAGACGCAGAATCACACACATACATACAGACATAAGGGGGAAAAAAAAGAGAGAGAGAAAGAAGAGAAAGAGAAAGAGAAAGACGAGAAAGAGAGAAAAGGGGAGAAAAAGAGGAAAGGAAAAGAGAGAGAGGGGAGAGGAGGGGAGAGAGAGAGAAAAAGAGAGAAGGAGAGAGAATGAGGAGAGAGGGGGAGAGGGGGGAGAAAGAGAAGAGAGAGAGAGAGGGAAAAAAGGGGTGAAAGGAAAAAAAAGAAAGAAAGAAAAAAAAAAAGAGAAAAAAAAAAAAAGAAAAAAAAATCTCATATCAACTCTCTCCCTCCCCTCTCTATCCCTCCTTCCCCTCTCTCCTCTCTCCTCTCTCTCTCTCTCTCTATCTCTCTCTCTCTCTCCCCTCTCTCTCTTCTCTCTCTCTCTCTCCTTTCATCCAAGTATCCATTGTCATCAACGTCTATCACGCACAGGGAGCATGATAGACCTAATTTCTCACACGTAACAAGAGGCCAAATTTCAAAATATCACAACAATACAATCTGGCCTAGGGGAGCAATGAAGACATCGGTATTACACAAAAGGTGCGTGAGGGAGGATGTCCCCCCCCCCCACCCGCTTTTTTTTTTTTTTTTTTTTGAGGTGATGCATACTGATGAATATTTATGTCTTGTTTCATTTTCGTACGTCAACGAGGACAAAATATCCTCTAATCTGGTTTTAACTTTTGATAACGATTCTTAATTATATAATTATAATATATAAATTTTTATTTAATACTTAAAAACGATAAAAAAACACCAAACCCCATCTACGTAACTGAATTCACGTAATTACTCTTTCCTATTTTATTATGATTACCTGACCACCAACTCACCAAACTTAATTGGATCCAGTTAATTACTTTCCTTCCTTTTATTATTACTTAGCCTGACTTTATCAATGAAACACTCGTGGAGACTGCGAAAGCTGTACCTGGCGTAAGAAGGAAGCGACATAGAAAAGGGTGAACGGGCGTAATTGCGTTCTGTAAACTGTTTGCGAGAATAATTTCCTGAATCTAACTTTGCGGTTGGGTTTGTGGGTCTTGTGTGAGTGAAGGAAAGAGTGCGGTTGAGAGAGAGAGAGATAGAGATAGAGAGATAGATAGAGAGATAGATATAGAGATAGAGATAGAGATTTGAGATAGATGATAGAAAATAGTTGATGTAGATTTGAAAAAGATAGAGAGAGAATAGAAAATAGAGATTAGTATTTGTGATTAATTGATAGAGAAGTGATAGAGAAAGTGATAGAGAAGCGAGTAGATAGGAAGAGAGAAAGAGAAAGAAAGAGAGGACTAGTATAGAAAAAATAAAAATTCGAGAAGAGACCGAAATTGCTAGGGAAAGAAAAGTGAAGAAAAGAAGAGGTGAGAAAGACAGCGACAAGATTAATTTAGAACAATGGAAAGGATGGACAGATAGAAAGACGGAACTGCAACTCGAGAATGAGACCGAGTTGCCAAATGGGAATTTAAGACAGGAATTATACTAAGAAAACGAAATTACATCACAAAAGAAAAAGAAAAGTAGAACTGTAATCGACATTTGAAGGGAAACATGTTGCAATAGGATTGAGTAAAATATGAAATGGCTTGAATGTTGAATAGATAGAAAAATCAGAACGAGAGATTTAACGAGACAAAATAAACTTTCCGCAAATAAAAAAAGTAAAAAAAAAAATAATTTTCACCGATTCAAGGTAAGAAAAACATTGCGAAAGAAGCAACAAATTAATTTGACTGAGAGGGTGACGTGGTCAAAGGAAACTTTGCAAGTGAAAGAAAAGTTGAGAGAATTGATGCGGGGTTGAAAAGAGAGAGAGGGGCGAGAGAGAGGAGAGAATGAGATGAAGGAGAGAGAGAGAGAGAGAGAGAGAGAGGAGAGAGAGAGAGAGAGAGAGAAATTAACAGACCCATAAAAAGAGAGAGCTGACACTGACAAACACAAACACACACACTCAATAGAAAAAGGAACAGAAAAAAACAAGAGCAAGGACAATACAGAAAATAAAACACAAGAGACGAGAAAAAGAAATAGAAAAAGTAAAAATACTCGCAACACAAACTTCTCCCTCGCTATCTTCAGACGCCAATGAATCATCATCTTGGGTCATGAGAAAATTTCACGTGGCGAAAACGAACTCGGGAGAGAGGGAGAGAGAGAGGGAGAGTGAGGGGGAGAGAGGGAGAGTGAGGGGGGAGAGGGGAGAGGGGAGGGGGAGAGAGGAGTAGGGGAGAGGGGGAGAGGGAGAGTGAGGGGGAGGGGGGAGGAGGTGAAGAGAGAGAGAGAGGAGATTGGGAGAGAGAGAGAGAGAGGAAGAGGAGAGGAGGGGAAGAAGAGGGGGAAAAGAGGAGGAAATGAAATGAGAAGGAAATGAAATGAGGATTAGGAAAAATGAGGAAAATGCAATGAGGATTAAGAGAAGTGAGAAAATGAAATGATTGGGAGAAATGAGGAAAAAAAAAGGGGGAAAAATGAGGGAAAAAAATGAAAATAAGGAAGGGAAAGAAAAAGGGGGGGAAATTGTGGGGGGTGTGGAAAGAGGAGGGGGGGGTTAGGGGGGAGGGGGGGGGGAGGAAAATTTAAGGAGGGGGAGGAGGGGAGGGAAGGAGGGGAGGGAGAAGGAAGGTAAAGGGGAGGGAGGGGAGAGGAGGGGGAGGGGAGGAGAATAAAGGGGGGGGAAAAGAGAGAGAGAGAGAGAGAGAAGAGAGAGAGAAGGGGGGAGAGAGGAAAAAGGGAGAGAGAGAAAAAAGGGGGAGAGAGAGGAGAGATAGAAAGGAGAGGGGAAGAAAAGAGAAAAAAGGAGAGAGAAAGAAAAAAAGAGAAAAAAGAAAGGGAAAAAAAATGAGAGAAAAGAAGAATGTAAAAAAAGGGGGATAAAGAAGGAAAAAGTAGGAAGGAGAGAAGGAAGAGAAGAAAAGCGAGGAAAAGAGAGGGGGAGGAGAGAGAGAGAAGAGAGAAAGAAAAAAGGGAGAAAAAAAAAAACAAAAGGGGGGAAAAGGGGGGAGGAGAGAGAGAGAGGAGAGGGGGGGGGGGGGGGGGGGGGCCCCCGGGGGAGAGGGGAGAGAGAGGCGGGGGAAAGAGAGAGAGAAAGAGAGAGAGAGAGAGGGAGAAAGTGAGAGAAAGGGAAGAAGGTGAAAGAGGGGATAAAGAGGGAGTTGTAGAGAGGAGGGAGAGAAAGGACACAAGTGAGGGTTTGCAGTCTGGCGTCTGGGGGAGTGTGGTGGGGGTGGGGGTGTGGGGGGGCAAGGAGGGGGAGGAGGAGGGGGGGGACCCTTGACCACAACACAACATAACGCAATGATAAAGAGCCTATGTTTCCCCCTCCCCCCTCTCCCTTTACCCTCCTCCCCCCGTTTATCCACGTCTTTGCTTCTCCCTCCTTTTCCTTTTTCAATTTTTGCTCTCTTTTTTCACTTTTGTCTCCTTCCTCTTTCGTTTTTCTCTCTTTTCTTTAATTTTCGTTTCTCTTCTTATATCTCACATTTCTCTTCGTATATTCTATCATTCCCTTTCTTCTTTCTTTTACTTAAATTCATCACCATTTCACCTCTTTCTCTATTTCCGCTTTCAATTTCTCCAATTCTCTATTTATCTTCCTTACCCCTTTATCTCCTTTTCTCTCTCTTAATGCTTTTCCTCTCCTTTCACTCTTTCATCGTCAATATTCTGTGAATCATAAAAAAGAAGAAAAAAAAAAGAAAGAAAGAAAAAAAAATTGTTATGGATATGAATTACATAACGACGGTTTTCTTTTCTTTTTTTTCAGTCTATGACGTTTTTTCAGAGACTTTCAGTTCTATGAAATGAGCTCATTATAAGTTTTCCTCTTGGCCAGCGTATAACTTGATGTTCAGTAAACTTGAAGTTCTAAAATTAGCTTTTAACAAGAGTCCTTCAAACAGTACACGAACACACACGCAAAAACAAGCAAAGAGATACACACACGTATAGATACACACAGACATACAGGTAACCACACACACAACACACACACACACACACACAACACACACACACACACACACACACACACACCCCCACACACACACACAAACACAACACACACACCAACAAAAAACACACACCACCAAAACACACACACACACACACAAATATGAATGACATCTGATATAAATTAACAACAAACACCAATTTCTTTTCTGAAGGATAATTTGATACCAATACGAAATATCAAGAAATCAGTTCCACTCCACAAAAAAAAAGTCACCATGCCGCTTTTGTGAAACTCAAATTTGTAAAAAAATAAATAAATAAAAAATCAAATATATCAACCTTTACCAGGTGAAAAATCCAGAATTCACGATCAAACCCGAGATATAAATGTTCAAAGCACAAGGACCCTGATAAATCAACAGAAAACGAAAATAGTCGAAATGCGAAATGCTATAAATCAAAGAAAACGGGAAAAGGGCTACCGACGCATCATCCATCATAGAAAATGTAATTCCACACCAGGTTAGGCCTAACTTTGATAATAACGCGTAGGTTAAGGCAATGTACAATTATCGATATATTTTAGTGTCGGGTTTCTTTGCTGGATTGAATCGATTCCCTAGCAATGTAAAAATGATTTAAATTTGAAAATTTGTTAAAGAGAACATCGTTAACCCTTATGCAGAAAAGAAAAAAGAAAAAAAAAATATATGCATGAAATGGCTCCAGTATAAGAGAAAGAGAAAGAAGAAGCAGAAGAAAAAGGAGGGAAAAAAGAAATAAGAAAAGAAAAGAAGCAGAAGAGGTAGAAGAAGAAGAAGAAGAAAACATCTAAGAACAGAGATAACTCCCAAAAAGAAGACCTAACAAAAATAACACAAATAAACAAATAAATAAACAAACATCTAGGAAGCAAACCTAAACGCTAAACATTTAGATAACCTCCCCCCACCCCCCCCCAAAGCCCCCACAAAGAGGAGAAAAGGAAAGAGGAGAGGAGAGAGGAGAGAGAGGAGAAGGAGGAGGAGGAGAGAGAGAGATGAGAGAGGAGAGAGAGAGGATGGGGAGAGGAGGAGAGAGGAGATGGAGGAGAAGAGAGAGAGGGAGCAGAGAGGGGAGAGAGAGTAAAGAAAAAAAAAAACATCAAAATACGAGTTTAAAATCGTCACTGAAGGTCATCCTAACGAAGTCCTTGGAGGAGGAAGGATCTTGTGTCAGGTCCTCAAGGGTGGGGGGGGGGGGGGGAGGAGGAGGAGGAGGAGGAGGAGGAGAGGAGGAGGAGGAGGAGGAGGGGGGAGGAAGGGAGGAGGGGGAGGAGGAGGAGGAGGAAGAAAAGAGAGGAGGAGGAGAGGAGGAGGAGGAGAGGAAGAGGAAGAGGAGGAGGAGGAGGAGGAGGAGGAAGAAGAGGAGGAGGGGGGAGGAGGAGGAGCAGGAGGAGGAGGAGGAGGAGGAGAGGAGGAGAGGAGGGAGGAGGAGGAGGAGGAGGAGGAGGAGGAGGAGGAGGAGGGGAGGGAGGAGGAGAGGAGGAGGAAGGGAAGGAAGGAGGAGGAGAGGAGGAGGAGGAGGAGGAGGGAGTGGAAGAAGGAGGGGAGGAGGAGGAGGAGAGAGGAGGAGGAAGGAGGAGGAGAGGGAGAGGAGGAGGAGGAAGAGGAGGAGGAAGAAGAAGAGGAAGAGGAAGAGGAAGAGGAGGAAGAGGAGGATGGAGAGCTCGGGTTGCACCATGTAATACCCTCCCCCCCCCCTCCCCCCAAAAAAAAATTATATGCATACACGTCTGCATATCTGTATAAAGGTCATCTGACGCCACGAGCTGTGATTTTAATCTATTTATTTAATTCTCCGTTAAGAGTGTTAAAACAGTTTGATTCTTTGCTCTTTTGGTCAACATTTACTGCAAACACAAAAACAAAAAAACAAAAAAAAAAAAAAAAAAAAAAAGTATTCAAAAGTCTCCGTCAAAATTACTAATTTAAGATAAATACTTTGAATAAATGAGAATCAAGCAAGGAATACTAATCAAATTAATTTTCTCTAAGTTTCGATTTCTTGATCAGTATCTTTTTATTCATGTTATTTTTCGTGTACTGCTATTATTATATATTTTCTTTCTTGTCACATTCTGCCTTTTTTGTATGTGAAATAGATTGATATCATTATTATCATTACTATTATCAACATTATCATTTTCATCATCATTACCATTACCATCCTAATCATCATCATCGCTATTTTTTCATTATTATTGTAATTATTATTGTTATCATAAACAGTGTTATTTTCACTCCTGCTATAATCACCATCATCATCACTATCATCACAATCACTAAAATCCTAACCATCATCAACATTACCTCATTTTATTGTCTCTGCAACAACCTGCAAAACATTCGATACAGCCAAACACACATCTTTGCAACTAAACCTTCTTTTAATCAACTGCAGTGAATTCCTGAATCACAACCCGAAAATCTAAAAACGAAAAAAAAAAACCCTTTTCTTTTTGCTGGTTTTTCATTATGAACAGTTCTCGATAACCTTGGGAGTTAATGAACGCAAACCTGTGAAAAGGCTGGAAACAATCTAGGCTACAGTCTTTGTTTGTTTGTTTGCTTGTTATTCTCTTGATTATTTGGATATTTCAGTTGCAGGCAGTTTAAATTACAAGTATTGAAATGTAGGGTTTGATATCCATGTATTAATATCCTAGTTCACACACACACACACACACCAAACACACACCAAAACAAAAATTGGATATTTTAATTTAAATATTTTGTTAACAAATTAATCTTCAGTTTATGAACATTTGAGTTTTCATAAATTACAAACATTTTCACAATGATTATTTTATTTCTGATGATAAAACTTTATCATATTTTAAAAAAATGACCAATTATTTATCCCAATTTTTATAATGATCAGCATTATCATCATTCAATACTTATCAACATTTATCAGCTTTCATTAACGCCATCACCATTATCATCACCAACATCACCATTATCATCACCACCATCATCATTAACCTCATCACCATTATCATTACCCTCATTACCATTATCACTAACCCCACACCATATCTCAGGCATAAAAAATAAAAAACCCTCAAGGAACAGACCGCCACACTAATCACTTACGCCCGAGAAGTAATTAATTAGATATAAAAATGATGGAATTTGCAGATTCAAGGAGGATCAGCAAGCCATAATGAGCTTTATCAATCTTTTTTCTCCTTTGGGGATATTGTCAGCGATTTTCTTAAGACTCCAATAGATGGTTTACGTGACTAAAGAAAAAAGAAAAAGAAAAAAAAAAGAGGAGGAGGAAGATTGAGAGTGAGTAAGAGAGAGTAAGAGTGAGAGAGAGAAGAGAGGGGGGAAAAGAGAGAAAGGAGAGAAGAGGAGAGAGAGAGAGAGGAGAAAGGGGGAGGAGAGAGAAAAAGAGAAAGAGGAGGAGAAAGGGAGAGAGGAGAGGGGAAAAAGAAAGAGGAAAAAGAGAGAGAAAAGAGAGGAAAGAAGGGAAGAGGAGAGAAAGGGGGGGGGAAAAAGAGAGGGGCGAAGAGGAAAAGAGGA
>NC_051398.1:47369182-47371427 GCF_015228065.2 Penaeus monodon
AAACCAAAATTAAAACCTGGATCGTGAAATGATTCGCGTTTCTTACGCAGCAGTTAACATGTAAAAATTGGGAGAGAGAAAAAAAAAAGGAATTGAAATCAAAGAACTCTCATGAACATTCGAAGATGATCAAAGAAAATAATGATTATTATGATAATGATAATGTAATGAAAATAACAAAATGAATTGATATAAATAAAAATGATGATGGAGGGGGTGGTAATGGTGATGATGATGATAGTAATAATGATGATAATAGCTGTGATGATAATGATATTGATAATCATTAAGTTAAGAATAGTAATAATAGTAATGGAAGTGATATTAATATAATAATAATAATAATATTAATAAAATGCAATAAAATGATAATAACAATAACGTTCAAGACAACAACAGCAATAATACTAATAACAATAACAATTATGAAGATGATAAATATTAAAAGGATAATAACAACAATCATTAATATCATTAATATCACTCTTATCATCATTTTCAAAATTATTATCATCTTTATCATTATTCTCATAATTTATCAAAAGCAGTCATGCATAGAATGAGATAAGAGAGAAAAAATACAGTAAGGCAAACTGTCATGCACAGAATGAGATAATGGAGAAAATATAGTAAAAAGGCAGTGCCATGCATAGAATACGATATGAGAGAAAATAAGAGAAAAAGAGCAAAGTGTCATGCATAGGATACAATAAAAAAGAAAACAAAATAAAAGACAGATTGTCAAGAAAAAATAAAATAAAAAAGGCAAAGTCATGCACAGGATACAAGAGAAAATAAAACAAAAAGGCAAATTCTCATGCACAGGATACGGTAAGAGAAAATAAAATAAAAAAGGCAAAGGTCATGTACAGGATACGGTAAGAAAAAACAAAATAAAAAGGCAAAGTGTCATGCATAAAAAAAAGGAAAATTGACATGCATAGAATACGATAAGAGAGAAAACCAGATAAAAAAGGCAACATGCACAAGCAAAAGGTAATGGAATCAAAACAGGTCGGTTTCCTCGCTGCAAGATGGTCATGCATATAGATCATCGATAGAGGATCGATTGGACGTAAGGTAGGTCAGCCATGCACAGCGAAACTCGGTCATGCACTGAGGATGTAAGGTTCACACTTGGGGATTCGTCACGTCCGTGGGTGTGGTCATAGGTGGGTCATGCAGCCTGTCAGTCAGTCAATCAGTCAGTCAGTCAGTCAGTCAGTTAGTCAGTTAGTCAGTCAGTCAGTCAGTCAGTCAGTCAGTCAGTCTGTATGTCTGTCTGTCTCTTTCTTTCACACACACACACACACCAGTCACCATTAAGAATAGCATCATGCAATGTAAATCCTTCCACATCAGTAAGATCAGACCAAGCCATGCACAAAGAGAAAGGGCCATGCACATTATTCAAACCAAATGCATGATAAGGTCAATAAAACCTAGCCATGCATGCAGTTAGGACTTTATTTATCGTCCTAATCCATTGGACCAAAAATACAGAGACAGAAAGAAAGAAATCGAGAGAGAGCGAGAGAGAGAGAGAGAGGAGAGAGAGGAGGGGGAGGAGAGGAAAAGAGAGAACGAGAGGAAGAGAGAGAGGAGAGAAAAGAGAGAGAGAGGAGGGATGAGAGAGGAAAGAAAAGAGAGGAGGAGAGAGAGGAGGAGGAGAAAGAGAGAGAGAAGGAGGGAGAGAGAGAGAAAGAGAGAGAGAGAGAGAGAGAGAGAGAGAGAGAGAGAGAGAGTTAAAGAGAGAGAGAATAAAAGAGAACGGAATAAAAAAAAAAAAAAAGATACAGAGAAAGAGAGAGAGAGTGAATGAGAAAGAAAAAAAAGAAAAAGAGATACAGAGAGAAAGAGAGAGAAGGAGAAAATAATAAAACCGAAAAAAAATATGTAACCGCAAAAGAAATATAGGGTCCTTTCTTAGTTTTTTTTTTCCCATGAGGTCTACACCGGGACCCCATCATCGTATCGTATTGTTTTGCTTTCCATGGGAGGGGAGAAGGGGGGGGGGGATGGGATGTCTGTTAAAGGTCCTGAGGGAGGGGTCATTTGCCACATACATTATGCATATATATACATATCTATTTATTTATCTATTTTTATCTCTCTCAGGGGTAATTTGGAGTATTGAATTAGGAGTCAGTTTTGGAATCTTCTGGATGTGAGGGGGCGGGGGGGGGGGGGGAGGTATATGGGAGGGGGGGGGGGTCTTTATGCTTTTTTAGGGGGTTCGGGTCTG
>NC_051398.1:47376527-47381527 GCF_015228065.2 Penaeus monodon
GCACTTCTGTGAAAAATCTAGGAGTACACATAGACAGATACATGACTTTCGAGACACACATTGACAACATTCACAAAAAAGTAATAGGCACGCTGATATACCTAACTCACATAAAAAACAAAATCCCCACTGAGACGAGAATTATTGTTGTACAGTCCCTTGCACTCAGCATTATAAACTATTGTTCCAACATATGGGGTTCAACCAACAAAACTCAAATACAAAAAGCACAAAAACTACAAAACTTTGCCGCAAGAGTGGCAATAGGCAACGTAAATAAACATGACCACATAACCCCACACTTAAAAAAAATGAAATGGCTAAAAGTTCAACAAAAATGTCAATTTGATACATGTATACTCATCCATAAATTCATAAGGGGCGACTATCCTCATTGGTTAATGCCTCTACAATCAATTGGTAACAAAACAGGCATCCAAACCAGACAGATTAACTCTCTACACGTAAAAAGATCATACACGGAAACAGGGTCAAGGCAAATGCAAATCCGAGGACCCGAGATCTGGAACAACATACCACAAAATATTAGAAACACCTCCAACCTGCTTACTTTCAAAAATAAATTAAAGGAACATCTTTTAAATTGTCAATGACATCAGGCTTTTAAATACAATGCAAAGCCATGTAACATTATTTCTAATGATGTGACCATCTTATTCTATTTTATTTTATTTTATATCTCTCCTACCATTGTATTTACTATTGTTTCTACTTATTCTGTATTACTGTACGATGTCACTATCTATGTAAGAAGAACCATTGTAATTAATGGAATAAAGTGTTTTGACTTTGACTTTGACTCTCTCTCCCTCTCTTTCTAGCTCTCTCTCCCTCTCTTTCTAGCTCTCTCTCTTTCTAGCTCTCTCTCTCTTTCTAGCTCTCCCTCCCTCCCTCTCTCTCCCTCCCTCTCTCCTCTTCTTCTTCCCGCCTCTTCCGCCCCTTCGCCTTACATATCGCTACAACCCTCCCTCACCCCTCCTCCCTGATTCTTCCTCAAAGCCAACATTCAACTAAGGAAAACATTAGAAAAGGTACTGCCTGCCGTTCGAGGATTTCACGGTAATGGTCCATTCTCTCTCTCTCTCTCTCTCTCTCTCTCTCTCTCTCTCTCTCTCTCTCTCTCTCTCTCTCTCTCTCTCTCTCTCTCTCTCTCTCTCTCTTTCTTTCGCGATAGAGAGAATCGTATTGCTTTTGTTTTCGCCATATTTCTAAAGTTTCCGTATTTTTTTTCTTTTCTGTGTGTGTGTGTGTGTGTGTATATGTGTGTGTGTGTGTGTGTGTGTGTGTGTGTGTGTGTATGTGTGTGTGTGTGTGTGTGTGTGTGTGTGTGTGTGTGTGTGTGTGTGTGTGTGTGTGTGTGTGTGTGTGTGTGTGTGTGTGTGTGTGTGTGTCTGTCTGCCTGTCTGTCTTTTCTATCCTCTTTATTTGGGACTTAGAGCGATGGGGGTTTTATTGGGTAAAGATAAAACACATACACGTTCATTAGTAAATGTAAATATTTTTTCAAATACGTAAAAAAAAATTAATGACAGGGTCAACAAGATCTGAAGAACATTTCATTCACTTGCTTTATCAATGAAACGCGGCGGGTGAAATCCGTAGAGTAAATCCGCGTAAAAAAGAACGAAAATGACGAAAATAAGAGAGACGAAATAAAGAAAAATTAAATAAAACAAAAAAATAAATGAAATAAATTAGATTATGAATAACGAGCCTACACGAATTCTTCACTATCACATCTATCGCCTTTTCTCTAATTCAAAAAAACTCTATTTCTAATGTACACAAACGCATTCTACTCTGTACTACTAACTCACCTTTCAAAACCAACTCATGCGTTAATTTACACCTTATTTTAATCCTCTAATTTCACGGTGCTTACTTAGTTCGACGGAGATTCGCCAATGAAATCTGCTTACGTAATATAAAACTGTAGCAATATACTAGTGTTAAACTTCAATGTTGCTCATGCTGAGTTAATATTACTATCAACTTAGTTTTTAATTTGGAATTATCTGTATTATCACCACCATTTTTACTAATATTTTTGTTTTCATTGTTACTATTCTTTTGATTACCACAATAGTCATCATGATAACTGCTTTGATTTTCATACATTTCGTCATGAATCATTACCATTTGTACAATTATTACTATCACAGGCCTAGTTCTGCAAAATCAATCAGTAAATGACAGGATTACCTATTTCCTCCCCATTTTCCAATTCGCTAAAATAAACGCAATTAATGATTCCCAATAAATAAACATAAACCTCACCTGCGCTTCACAATATTCCGCCTGAAATGCACGCAAAACGACGAGTCATTTTTCTCTCCTTCTCCTTCTTCTTCATCAGACGGAGTTATTCTTCCGACTCAAGGCTGCCGCTCATCTCCTCCTTTTCCTTCCCCTTCCCCACCTTCATCTCCACCTCCTCCTCCTCTTCTTCCTCCTCCTCTTCTCCTTCCCCACCTTCATCTCCACCTCCTTCCTCTTCCCCATTTCCACCTCCACCTCCTCCTTCCCCTTCCCTTTCTCCATCTCCTCCTTCCCCACCTCCTCCTCCTTCCCTTTCCCCACCTTCATCTCCATCTCCTCCTCTTTCTCCTCTTCCTCCTTCCCCTTCCCCACCTCCTCCCCTCCTCCTCCTCCTCCTCCTTCCCCACCTCCTCCCCACCGTAAGAGAGTCAGCTAACGTCACCAATGTCAGACAATGGGACGCGCGGAGACAGGTAGGTGACGGTACCAACTAATCAGCGTCACTGTGTGTTCTTCCCTTGAATATGGGGCTGAGGGGAGACAGAGGAGAGAGGGGAGAGAAGGGAGAGAGGGGAGATAGGGGAGAGAGGGGAGAGGGGAGATAGGGGAGACTGGGGAGATAGGGGAGAGAGGGGAGAGAGGTGAGACTGGGGAGAGAGGGGAGAGGTGAGGGAGAAAAGGAAGGAAGGATGGGTGTTAATGGTGTAGGTGCGTCCGTTTTCCGTTTGCCGTTTCATCATTATTTTTATTTACAATTTTTAGGGGGTGGGGGGGGATTATGATTTCTCCCCCATTCATCTTATCATTATTGTCATTATAATTCTTTAAAGTCTTCTCGTCTGTTTGTTTGTTTGTTTTTTACTTGCATTTCCGCCTCTCTTTCTTTCCAAATATTCTCTTTTCTCCACTTCCTCTTCCTATTTATCCCTCTTTCCGCCACTGTCTCTCGTTTTCCTCATACTCTCTCCCACCCTCCTCCTCTCTCTCTTTTTCTCTTCCTCTCTCTCTTTTTCTCTTCCTCTCTTTCTCATTCTCCCTTCTTCGTGTCCTCCTCCTCGTTTCCCCTCAAGTCAACATCTTTATTCCTTCTTTCTTCCATTCCCACCCATCACCCTCCCTCCTTTTCTAGCCTTTCTTCTCTTCCATCATTCTTTGTTTGTTCCTCTTTCTCCAAGTTTCTCTCCTTTTTCTTCCAGTTCCTAAAAACACCCGTCTTGCATATTTTCCTAAAAACACCCTTCCCTTCTTCCCTCTCTCCCTTCCCTTCTTCCCTCTCTCCCTTCCCTTCTTCCCTCTCTCCCTTCCCTTCTTCCCTCTCTCCCTTCCCTTCTTCCCTCTCTCCCTTCCCTTCTTCCCGCTCTCCCTTCCCTTCTTCCCTCCCTCCCTTCTCCTCTCTCTCTATTTACTCCATTTGATGCCTCTCAGACACTGCGGGCAATTTTGGTCAACACGGTTATGCATTTGCACAAACGCATGTCACCTTCTGCAACATCATCAGCATTCAGGACACATCCACATGCATTCATTTCGCCCTATCTCTCATGTGGCCTCATACTACCACATATCTACCTATATCGTTATGCCAAAACAACATAACAGTGTAAGGCATCAAGGAACATCAGGTTAAAAAGTATCAATGGAATTTGCAATTGCACATTTTCCTTCGGGACAGTATTCAGAATACGCCGTTACTATAACTACCGCTAATTGCACTAATCAAATAACCATAAAAAGAAAGCGCGTTGGGAAAAACGAACAGTAATAATCACGATTAAAGTGATAATACTGTCAAGGGCGATGATAAAAGATTACGATAATGAAAACAACAGTAATAAAATAATGACGATAGTGATAATAATAATGACAATGCTCAATATATCAATGCTAAGCATACAAATGATACTAATAAAGACGATAATGATGATAGCAATGATAACAAATAACAAATCCAATAACAACAATGGTAATTATAATAATAATAATAATGATAATGATAATAACAATCCTTATGCAACACTAATCAACAACAACGAAGCTATTAAACAAATACTAGTAATAATTATCAAAACAACCATCTAAGACATTCAAGATTTTCATAGATAGATAGATAGATAGATAGATAAATAGACTGAAAAACAGATAGACATACAGATAGAGAGAGAGAGGAGATAAACAGACAACCAGATAGATAGATATTCAGACAGATATACAAATATTCAGACAAGCAGACACACATACAAAGAGACATACAGATATATATAGAGGAGATAGATAGACAACCATAGATATATATTCAGACAGATATACAAATATTCAGACAAACAGAGACACAGACAAACAGACAGGTAAATAGATTAAACAGACAGACAGAGAGCAGGAACCCCACCGGCCTTTAATGCAAGGGCTAATTTTCGCCTCAAAATGCCACGAGCCAAAGAGGCATTGATCTAAATTTAACAGCCGCGGAGAATTCAAGACAATTATCGGTCTTTGGGGCTTCGCTGGGGATAGCATGTCTTGACGGGGCGTGAGGGAGCGAGGGAGCCAGATCTAAGAAGGGGTGATGTTGGAAAAAGAGGGAGACAGAAAAATCTAGGATTGATATGGACAATAATACATCTACAATTATAGGTATTAATATATGTATATGTATTTATAAGTATATATATATATATATATATATATATATATATATATATATATATATATATATATATATA
>NC_051398.1:47389273-47391773 GCF_015228065.2 Penaeus monodon
GGGGGAAAGTTAGGAAAGGGGAAGAGGAGAGAGGAGAAAGAGGAGGAAGGTAGGAGAGGGAGAAAAGGGGGAAGAGGAGAAGGAGGAAGGAGGAGGTAGATGAGGAGGAGAAAGGAGAGGGAATGGAAGAAAGGAGAAGAAAGGGGAAGGAAGGAGGTAGGAGAGGGAGAGAAGGGAGAGAGAAGAGAAAGGAAGAAAGGAAGGGAAACGGGAAGGAAGAATAAGACGGAAGTTAGGAGGAGAATAAGAGAGGAAAGGGGAGGAGAAACAGTGAATAATCGAAGTTTGTGCTTGTGTGTTGATGTATATATGCAAATACATATACGTATGTATATGTTGCAATCTGAGTTCGAGGGTTCGAGTCACCGGCCGGTGCGTTGTTCCCTTGGGCAAAGAACTTCACCTCGATTGCCTGCCTAGCCAATGGGTGGCCAAGCCAGCCCAAGTCAGTGCGGTCCCAAGCCGGATAAATAGAGAGAATGATTCCCGAAAAGTAACACCGGCACTCTCCGTGGAAAGGAATGGGGACTACACGTACCATCCAAGAGCATCACAACGTGAAAACTGCAATTGAGTATCATGCTGTGACCACGGCGGCTCAGACATGAACCTACCGTTAAAAGAAGAATGTATTATGTTACGTCAGCGTATATGTACGTATATATGTTTCTAACCCCTCGCCCCCCCCAGGAGTGTTTTCAGCCCTTGCCTCTACATCACCAATCACGTGAGGATAACTTGGGCCTTCCGTCATGCAGCCAGCAACTTCTCCTGCCGAGTTAACTTACCTGCAAAGGAGAAAATAGGAAGTTAGTGCATGGATTGCTTTCGTTGGTCGAAGGGTATATTTTCTTGATAAAACACCTGGTAGCTTAGTTGAATAGGCCTATATCTATGTGCGTGTGTATATGTTTTGTAGAATTTCTATGGCTGTTTACTGTATTGATGCATAGACACACATATATACACATGCACATACATATATAGATTAATTTATTGACACATACACATATATACAAATTCACGCTCACACTCTCACACTCTCCACACTCACACTACCACACACTCACACTCACACACCACACACACACTCACACCACACACACACACACACACACACACACACACTCACACACTCACACACACACACACACACACACACACACACACACACACACACACACAAACCTTCACCCACACGCACGGACGACCCACAACCAACCGATTAAAAACTTAAAAACGAGAATCGCGCACAAAGTGGAAAACTGGACGGAAACGCAGATAAGAAAGAGAGAGAGACAGAATTCTTCCAGTCTGGTAACACAGGCCTTGCTCTTGACGCGCGTCAAAACAAGATCTAATTGCTAAAAATCCAAGAGACACATTCACAATCACCTCAGATGAAAGAATCAGGCGCACGTGCAAGCAGGAACAGAATGGAAGCGGAAACTTTCGTATACACAACTGGACAACAAAAACACCACTACCATGATACAATTCGAGCGAGCTAATACTTAGGCGTATAACTTCGCACATCAGGCGCCAATAACGATTAAACTAAAAACGGATTTCATGCGAGGCAAATAGGGTAAGACGGAACATTTAAAGCGGGAGACAATTCTCATTGGTAGGTACTTGACTTTTCCAACAGGGTTAAATCAGGAGTATCGAAAACCAAACTGCTAGAATCGTATCATTAAAAAATTAATTACCTAATAATAATAAAAATAAATAAATAGAACGAAAGAAAAAAAAATCTTAGTTAATTTACTGGGAGTGAAGAAAAAGGATCGTACACGAAAATTGGAGAATACTAGGCGGTAAACGACTTTTCGGTGGCTAATATTGGCTATAATCGGCCATACAGCATTTAATGGCTGTGAATGGACATTTTAGCGTAAATAGGGTAAGCGTATTTAATGGGTGAATTGTTTAAGTACGGTACATCAAGGTGTACGAGTACGAAAAACTGATATGATCCGTATATAAAAAAATAAAATAATAATAATATTATGCGGGTAAATAGGCTTGTTAAGTACGGTACATTTTCATGCGCGGTAAATAGGCGTCTTTAAGTACGGTACATTTTAATGCCCGGTGAGACTTAGGGGGTGTTTTAAATCGGGACATTTCCAACATGGTACCAGGGGGTATGAAAACCAAACCTGACTATGATCATCGTATCATAAAAAAAAAAATAATAATAATAATAAATAATATTTCATGCGAGGTAAATAGGCTTGTTAAGTACGGTACATTTTCATGCGCGGTAAATAGGCGTCTTAAGTACGGTACATTTTAATGCGCGGTGAGACTTAGGCGTGTTAAGTACGGTACATTTCCATACATGGTAGTACTCAGGGAGTATCGAAAACCAAACCTGACTATGATCATCGTATCATAAAAAAAAATAATAATAAATAATAAATAATAATAATAATAAATCGGAAAGAAAAAAATCATAATTACATATCTACAACACCGTGAAAGAAAGGAAGGA
>NC_051398.1:47401773-47416773 GCF_015228065.2 Penaeus monodon
AAAGAACGCCACTTTATTTCAGTTTTTCAAGCGAATCATATTTCTGGTAGAGTGATATAGCGAATCCGTTAACAATATATATTGTGACGAAACCATACGCAAAGAGTCAAATAAATAAAATAGATAAATAAATCACGTGACCCCGCTGGAAATGATGTTACGTGAATATTCATTTTTATATAATCTTTCTGCAGTACCTCTTTATAATCATTATTAACAATTATATCCCTTATTTCGCTGCGGAATCCATTATGTTATTGGTAATTTTTATTTATTTTTTATTATTTATTTTATTATTATATTATTTATTATTTATATTTTTATTATTATATTATATCAATATTTTTATTATTTATTTTTGCATAAAATTATTGCATAATATTTTTTACTTTATTGGTATACGTGAACTAAATTAAAATTGTGATTTTTTTTTTTTTTTAAAAAATTTTAAAATTTTTTTTTTTAAAAAGGTTTTGGGGGGTGTGTTTTTTTTGTTTGTGTGTGGGGTGTGTTGTTTTGGGGGTTTTGTGTGTTTTGTGTGTTTGTGTGTGTTTTGTGTTTGGGGGTGTGTGTTTTTGGGTGTGTGTGTGGGTGTGGGTGTGTGTGTGGTGGGTTGGGGGGGGTGGGGGGGGGTGGGAGGGTTGGGGGCGGGGAGAGGAAGAGAGGGGGGGGGAAAGGGGGAGAGGGGGAAGGGAAGGGGAAGAGGGAGAGGGAGGGGGAAAGAAAGGAAGGGGGGAGAGTGAAAGTGAAGGGGAGAGGGGGAGGGGGTGGGGGAGAGAGAGGGATTGAGAGGGGAGGGAGAGGAGAGGAGAGAAGAGGGGGAGGAGAGAGATGGAGACAAGAGAGAGAGGGGGAGAGAGGGGGAAAAAAGGGGGTGGGAAAGCAAAATTTTGGAAAGGGGGGGAAAAACTTTTGGCGAAAGGGAGGGAAGGGAGGACAGGGGAGAAAAAAAAGAAAACATGGGGAGAAAAAGGGGGCAGAGAGGAGGGGTAGGAAGGGGTATATTTTTTTAAAATGTGGGAGAAGAGAGAGAAAGAAGGGGGAGAAGAAAGAAAGAAGGGAAAAAGGAAACGAAGAGAGGATGGGGGGAGGAGGAGGGGAAATGAAAGAGGGGGGGGGGGAAAAGGGGAGAGAGGATGAGAGGGGTTTAGAAGAGGAAAAAAAAAATAGTGGGGAATAGGTTTGGAGTTAAAAAAGATGGCAAAGAAGGGGGAAATATCATTGAGTTCCCGGGAAAAAGCAAATAATAGAAACGTGTTTTGGGGGAAAAAAAAAAAAAAAAGGAGAAACCCAACCCCCTTTTTTTTATTGTCTTCCTTTTTTTCCTTTCCTTTTTCTCTCTCCTTTCCCCCCTTCATTCTCCCCCTTCTCCCCCTTTTCCCCCCCCCCCCCTTCTTTTCCCCTCCTCCCTCCCCCTCTTTCCCCCTCCCTCCCTCCTTTTCCCCCCCCCTCCCTCCCCCCCTCCCTATCCCTTTTTCCTTCCCCCCCCTTTCCCCGGCCCCCCCCCCCCGGTTTTTTTTTTTTTTTTTTTTTTTTTTTTTTTTTTTTTTTGTTTTTTTCAATCTTCATATTCTCTTTTCCCAAATTTTTCCTTTCCCGCCTGTGTGTGTGGTGTCTACCGTGTTCTGGGTCTGTGGGTTTTAAAAAGGGAAGATTAAAAATTGGGGTAGAAAAGTTTCTGGTAATTACGCGCTTGATGTCCCCGTGTTTCTTTTGTTCATTTTATATATTTCTGTTACTCTTCTTTTTTGGGGGGGCTGTTTTTGTTGTTGTTGTGATTGTTCTCTTTTTTTCTATTGGTGTTCTTTATCCTCTGTGTTTTTTCTGATTTCTTTCTCTTTCTTTCTCTCTCTCTCACTAATCTCTCTCTCTTACTCTCTCTTCTCTCTCTCTCTCTCCCCACTCTCCGTCTCCCTTTTACCCTCTCATTCCCCCTGTTTCTCTCTCTCCCATCCCTCCCATTTCCTCTCCAAAATTCTCTCTCCCTCTCCCTCTCTCTCTTTCTAGCTTCGTTCCCGATCACTAAGTGTTGCTGTGAGCCTGGGTACAGCTTTACATATAGCTTTTTGTATACTTTTTAATATACAATACTCATGAGTGATATTCTGTCACAAAGTAGCTGGTCTTTTGTCCCAAAGGAAGGGGAGTTCTTTGAAGTTTTCTTGCATAAGGACGAAAAAAAAAAAATCAACAACATATTGGGTATTGTCGTTGTTGTTATTGTTGTTACGGTGCTTTTGTTATGTGCATATACATTAAGAATGGCAATTTGGTGCAAATGTTATCTCATTTGAGAATATGAGAGAGAGAGAGAGAGGGAGGGAGGGAGAGGGAAGGAAGGGGAGGGAGAGAGGGAGAGAGGGAGAGAGAGAGGGAAAGGGAGAGAGGGAGGGAAAGGGAGAGAGGGAGTGAAAGGGAGAGAGGAAGAGGGAGAAAGGGAGGGAAAGGGAGAGAGGGAGAGAGAGCGAGAGGAAGAGAGAGAGAGAGAGAGAGAGAGAGAAAGAGAAAGAAAGAAAGAGAAAGAAAAAAAAGAGAAAGAGACAAACAAAGGACAGAAAAAAGGAGAAACAAACACGATAAAAGAGAGAGAGAGAGAGACAAAATCCTCAACGCCCTCATTCTATCACTAATTAAATTCATGTTGTCTTAATACACATGTTATTTGCTTTTCAATCTGCCCAGTGCCCCCTCGAAGCCGGTTAATCCATTAGATCAGTTCGATATGTAAACAGACATCCGGGAGGATAGCGTTGCCAGCTTCCGGTTAAGGGGTGGCTGGGGAGGTGGATGGGAGGGGGGGGGGCGTGTGGATGTGGATGTGCGGTTCTCAAAAGGAGCAGATTCATGTATGGATATGTGTATATATATGGATGTATATATGTATGTATGATGTATATGTATGTAAGTACACACACCCAAACACACACACACACACACACACACACACACACACACACACACACACACACACACACACACACACACACACACACACAGAGAGAGAGAGAGAGAGAGAGAGAGAGAGAGAATGAGAGAAAGAAACAGAAAGACACACATACAAAAAAGGGAAAAAAACTATGCACATAAACAGACAGGTAGATAGATAACTAGAATATTTAACAAGAGAGATCCAACAACTAAAATAAAGAAAGAGAAAAAAAATAATTAGAATAAATATTTTCGGTTGCAGCATTATTTCGCGCTGCTTTTCAGCTGTTGCTGTTGCTCTTGCTGTGGGCGGAATATTGCATCGTGTGTGGGCGTGAGTATTGCGACATAATTGTTCAGGAAATGTATCAGTAGGGAGGAAAAAAAATTACATATATATTTTTTATGGACAATTTTTTTTTTCTGTATAGGAAGGATTTAAATTTCATATTGCATTTTACTGTAATTATATTTGGCTTGTGGAAATAAACGTGGCTGTGTAGACATGTATACTGTAAATGAGGATATTTGTTTTAGGGATGTGTGTGGACGGGTATTCGTACACAGACGCACGCACGCACGTACACATGGACACACACACACACACACACACACACACACACACACACAACACACACACACACAACACAACACACACACACACACACACACACACACACACACATACTCACACACACACACACAAACAAACAAATACACACAAAAACAAACACACTCACACCCAGAATAATAAAACAAACAAACACACACAAACAAACACACACACACGCACACAAATCATCCATCCTCCTACCCCCACACTCCTCACCACACCACACCCCTCAAACACATCCCCCCCAATACCAATCCTCCTCATCCTACCACGCAACCTATACCCCACCCTCCCCCCCCACACAATCCACTCCTCCTTCTCTCCCGCCCTCCCAAAACCCGAAACAATTACAAAGCAACTCCCAATCAAGCTCCCCATTATCTCTACGTTCCCGGGACAGCCAAGGTATTACCGTGTACTCTGTTGGGGAAAAGGCAAGCTTCTGGGCATTGTCTTGGCCTGTGGCAAGCATAGCGACGGGGGGTGGCTTCAAAATGGCAATTTATAATGTGGCATTGGAAATGGACGGGATGGTTAAAATGGCAATTAAATGGTGGCAAGGTAAGGGGAATGGCAATGGATGGATGGTGGAGGGAGGGAGGGAGGAAGGAGGAGGGGAGGAGGAGGAGGGAAGGAGGGAGGGAGGAGGGAGGGAGGGAAGGAGGGAGGGAGGGGGAGTGGGAAGGGGTGGAGCGAGAGAGAGAGAAAAGAGAGAGACGAGGAGAGAGAAGAACACCAGAAAGACAAAAAAAACAAGAAAACCAGAAAGAAGCACAACGAATGAAAGAGAGAGAAAAAAGAAATAACAGAAACGAGCAACAGAGAGCGAAAGAAAAGACGAAAGAAAGACAGCACGATTTACACCCAGACACGACGTGCGCATACCATCCGACCATTCCCATGCCATCTTAAGAGACAGACCCGCCACCTCGCTCAGGCGAGACGAGAAATTACAAGAGATCCCAATAAGGTCCATATTTAGTTGAGGAAGAGGACGTTGTATCGTGGAGGGAGAGAGGAGCTTCTGGGATGTTGGCTGTGGAGAAGCAGGGGGGGAAACGGAATTTATGATGGAAGAAAGGAAGGAAGTAATGATGGGAGGGAGAGAGAGAGGATAAAGGAGGAGGAGAGAAGAGGGAGGAGGAGAGAGGAGGAAGGAGAGAGGGGGGTGGAAGGGTGGAGAGAGAGAAGTGAGAGAAGAGAGAGAAGAAAGAGGAGAGAGAGAGAGAGAAAGAGACTAGAGAAAGAAAAGAGAGAGAAGGAGAGAGAGGGAGAAAGAGAAAGAGAAAAAGGAAGAGGAGGAGAGAAGAGCAGAGGGGGAGAGAGCGAGAGCGCGGAGGAGCGAGAGCGAGGGCGAGAGCGAGAGCGAGAGCGAGAGGGAGAGAGAGAGAGAGAGAAATATATAAAGAGAGGGAGCGAGAGAGATCAAGTGACCTTCGACCTTTTACGAGTCTATTTATCTATCGATATGTTTGCCTTGTCGGTGTCTCTATCTGTTTATCTTTGGGAACATGTGTTTGTACACTTACTGTATTAACACTAGTACATTCCACACACTCTACGTGCGTTCTCTAAATCACTCTAACATTATACTACTAAAACCACGCATTACCCACGCAATCTCTCATCACGCAAAGCATAACAGTACCCTAAAGTAACTTTATAAGTAACTTAGAATTGGAAGTGAAGTCAAATAGTGTAGACTCGTATTCGTCCCAGTAAAAGGAAACAACCATTGTTATTATCCTTGATAATATTAAGTGGCTTCTCTTGGATTTGCATAGATTAGTGACAGGGTTTGGGTGTACGTGTCGAGTTGTTTTCCCTTCTCTCTCGCTGTCTCTCTCTCTCTCTCGCTCTCTTTCTCTCCCTCTCTGTCTATTTGCCTCTCTCTATGTCTTCTCTCTCTCTCTCTCTCTCTCTCTCTCTCTCTCTCTCTCTCTCTCTCTCTCTCTCTCTCTCTCTCTCTCTCTCTCTCTCTCCTCTCTCTCTCTCTCTCTCTCTCTGTAGATCATAATGGCTGAGATATATTTGATAAGCGTAGGAGTGTGTGCGCGCGCGTGTGTGTGTGCGTGTGTGTATGTGCGCTTTTGTGGTAGTCAATGTGTGAATTTGTTGACGAGAAAAGATGCAGGTATAGAGTTGCATATTGACTGTGGGAGTGTATTTTGCATTTACATTTTGAGTAAATGCATTTACTTGTTTGGATTTGTTTCAGTGAGTACAAGAGTTCGTGTGTATTATCAACTCAACAATTTATTTTAGGACGCTTAATTTATAATTTATACTCTTGTGTACGTGTACGTGTACGTGACTTTCCTTTTATGCGGTGCGTGTGTATGTGTGTCCAATGTGTTAAGTTAAAAGATAAAGCCTTATCAGAGGTCTATTCCGGAAGATAAGATATTAACGCATTCCTGTTTTTCGACAACACTCGCGTCTCTTCCGTTGCCATGACAACCGTTCACTTCTTTAATTTTTCCAGGCATAAACTAAACGACATCTCATTCTCTCTTTCTAATTTCTTTTTTATTGCTCTCATTATCGCATATGAGAAAGAAACTGTGATATTTGTTATTACTTTTATTTGTCTAGCTGCAATTTTCTTTATTTTTTTTGGTCATTAGTGTTTTCATTATCATAATTATCATTGAGGTTGCCATTGTTGTTACTGTGATTATCATCGGCATTATCACTGTTGTAACAATCTTGTATCATTATCATCAATATAACCATTAGTGCTGTTATCATCATTATCATTATCATTGCTTATTGTTATCATTATTATTACCATTACCGTTTTCGTTAGTACCATCATCATTATCGTGATGATTACTGCTATGGTCCTTGTTACTATAATGATCATCATAACTGTTGTCATTATCATCAAAATAATTTTCATTGGGATCCTCATTGCCAAGCATTATTCTGAATGCAGATATCGAATTCACTCTTGTTATTAGCAAATTTTTCCCTTAATTCTTATCTATTTTTAATCCAGCATTTCTTAAAACTCGCATTTCTTCATTCCCTCACTCTGCAATTGACTTCAAATTGCATTCAGTGATTCTCGCGCAACGTAAAGAGAATACTGAATTCATGTTCCCAAGATATTCAATGCATGGTAATGAATAGGAATATGCAGAGGATGTTAATTGCCATCACTGTTCTCATTAAATACTGCATTTGCAATTATCACTATGGGTATTATGATTGCATTGATTATCAAGCTGCTGTCGAGTGATTACCTTTGTTTCTTTAAATAACAACAATTATAATGATGTTGATCAAGAGAATGATGGTTATAATGTTGAGTATAACACTAGTAGTGATTATGGTATAAAATACTACTATTGATACTGCTACTAATACTATTAATAGTAATAATAATGATTATGTAACGATAATGGCAGTAATAACAATTATGATAATGATAACAATAATGATGATAATGATAACAATAATAATGATAATGATGATAATAATAATAATTATGATGAGAATGACGATGATAACAATAGTGTTAATAATGAATATGATAATAATACTACAAAAATGATGGATGATGATGATGACGATAATGTTGATATTAGCAATAATAATAATGATAATGAAAATTATTTTAACAATAAAAAGACAAAGATCATAATAGAAATAAAAAATAATAAGGATAACAAGAGTGATAATGATATTGATAATAATAAAAACAACAATAACTTTAAACATAGAAGTGATATTTGGTTGAGAGTAAAGAAGGAAGCTAATCATAAACAAAAAGGCCAAAGACGAGGAGATAGAAGGTAATGAGAAGAAGAAGAGAAGAAGAAGAAGAAGAGGAAGAAAAATATAGTAAGGAAGATGAAGAAGAAGAGGAAGACGTTGAAGAAGAAGAAGAATATAGTAAGGTAGGAGAAGAAGAAGAAGAAGAAGAGGAAGATGCGGGAGAAAAAGATGTAGAAGAAAAAGAAAAAAATATAGAGGAGAAAAAGAAAAGAAAAGATGTAGAACAAGAGGAAGACGACGTAGAAAAAGAAAGAAAGAAAAAAAAATCATTAGAAAGAGAGAAATAGGGGGAGAAGAAGATACAGCATCCGGAGACTCTAAGAAGCTTACACAGACTTGGCACTCGAGGCACACACACACATGGCACTTCCTCCGCGGTGGCACAGGTGGTGGCGTAACGAGAAGGGATGAATGAGGGGGGGGGGGGAGAGTAGGGGGAGATGGGGGAAGGGAATAAGGAAGGAAGGGAGGAGAGGGATGGGGAGAGGGAGATGGGGTGGGGGAAGAGGAGAGGGGAGGTGGGGGAGGAGGAGGAGGAGAGGGGAGATGGGGTGGGGGAAGAGGAAAGGGGAGGAGAGGGGAAATGGGGGAGGGGGAAGAGAAGAGGGGAGATGGGGAAGGGGGAGGAGTAGAGAGGAGATGGAGGAAGGGAATAAGAAAGGAAGGGAAGAGGAGAGGGGAGATAGAAAGGAGGGGAAGAAGCATATGACGTCGATGAGGGGGAAGAGGAGGGGAAAACAGGAAGGTAGGGAGGAGGCTGAGGACGTGGGTAAGGAGAATAGGGTAAGGGGTAAGGGAAGGAGAAAAAGATAGATGCGAGGGGAAACGGGAAGGAAGAGAAGAGGGAGCAGGGGGGGGGAGAAAAAGGGAAATGAGGAGAGGAAGTAAGCGGAGGGTGATGGAGAGGCTGAGGAAGAAGGAGGGGGGAGGAGGGGGGGAAAAAAAAAAAAAAAACGAGAAAGGGAAAAGAGAAAAAAAAGGGGAAAACAAAATAAGAGAAAAGAAAATGAAATAAGAAGAAAAAGAAGAAAAAAATCAAACAAAAAAAGGAATGAACAAGAGACAAGGTAGAACAGAAGAAGGGGAACTAGAAAAAAAAATAACAGAAAAATAAAAAAGGCAAATGATAGGCAAAATGCAAAAGCACGAAAGCACGAAAGGAGCTTTCAGGAGGAAGAAAATGATAGGGAAGAAGGGAAGAAGGAGGGAAGGAGGAAGAGAAGAAAAGAGAGAAGCAGGGAAAGGAAAGAGAGAACGAGCGAGGGAGGGAAAGGAGGGAGAGAAATGAGGGAGAGAGGGAGAGAAGGAGGACAAGGGAGGGAGGTAGAGAAAGGAGAGGAAGAGAGAGAGAGAGAGAAGAGAGAGAGGGGAGAGAGAGAGAAGAGAGAGAGAGAGAGAGAGAGAGGAGAGAAGGAGAGAGAGGGGGAAAACGAGAGAGGGGAAAACTTGGGGGGAGAGGAAAAAAGGGGAGGAAGGAAGAAGAGAAGAAGGGTGAATACTGGGGAAAAGGAAAAGGAAAAGGGAAAAAAGGGAAAGGAAAAAAAGAGGAAGGAAGAGGAAAAAAATTGGGATTAAAACAAGGAAAGAGAAGGAAGGAAAGGGAGGAAGGGGAAAAGGGAGGGGAAAGGATGGGGAAAAAGGGGAGGAGGAAAGAGAAGAAGAAGAAAAAAAGGAAAAGAAATAAGGGGGGGAGGGAGAAAAAAAAAAAGGAGGGAAGAGAAGGAAGGAGGTTGGGGGGAAAAAAAGAAGGAGGGAGGAAGGAAAGAGGGGAGGGAAAGAGGGGGAAAAAGAGGGAGAGAACGAGAGATGGAGGGAGAGAAAGAAAGGAACGAGGGAAGGGAGAGAGAGAAGCGTGAGGAGGAGGAAGTTTAAAGGGAAAGATGATGAAAGAGGAAAAAGGAGGGGAAGGGGGGGAAGGGGGGAAAAACGAGGAGGAAAAAGGGGAGGGGGGGATAAAAGGAAAAGAGGAGGGAGAGAAGGAGAGGGGGGAGAAAAAGGAGAGAAGAGAGAAAGAAAGAGGCGAGGAAGAGGGAGAGAGAGAGATGAGAGAGGGAGAAGAGAGAGAGAGAGGAGGGAGAGGAAAAGAGAGAGAGAGAGAGAGAGAGAGAGAGAGAGAGAGAGAGAAGAACAGAAAGAGAAAATTTGAAAAATACAAAAAAAAATCGAAACAAAAGCACAAGAAACACAAACACACACAAAAAAAAAAAAAAAAAAAAAAAAAAAAAAAAAAAAAAAAAAAAAAAAAAAATATATAATATATATATATATATATAATATATATATAATATATTAATAGATATATATATAGATATATTATATCACCGTCACTCGCCACTATGACGGAATCCGGGCCCAACAGTACCGTATTATCATTGAGAAAAAAAAAGTAACAAGTACGACTCCATTAAGAGCCATTAGGAGAAAAAAAAGCCCACTGTATTTGAATTCTATACTTTCTTTACTGCCTCAAGAGCTCGACACTGTACCTTGTGTTATCAATGGAAACGCTAAATCAGATAATAACATTTGCATAAGATTGGACTCAAGAATATATATTCGCTATGCATGTGTACGCACACGCACGCGCGCGCGCGCACACACACATGCGCACACACACACACACACACACACACACACACACACACACACACACACACACACACACACACACACACACACACACACACACACACACACATACACACACGCACAACATATATCGTCTTGCCTATCCAATCATCACAAAATGTTTAAACCATAATTATTAAGAAACAGCTATTCTGTATCTTTCGTCTTTATACTTAATCACACAACTTTCAAGAACAAATTTTCTCTCCTCCTTTTCTTTTCTCTTTTTCGTCTTTTTTTTTCGTCTCTTAGTCCCGCCGGTATCGTCACCTCGCCGAATCCTAAAACCTGATCATAGCAAGCTTTGCAACACCCTTCGCTCCGCCATCTATTTCCCCCGGTCTTTCTTCGCCATTTTATCGTCAGGCTAAAGTCCCTGTTGACCTGAAAAGCCATTACCTCATGCAAACGACCTGTGAACGACATCAGCTCCTTCCTACGACTGCTGTGCGTGACGTCATTTCCGGCCGTGGAACTGCCCTATTAAAGTAGCGCCCGCAGATGCTCGAAATGGTCATTAGTATGGTATTGAGGGGAAAGGGGCGGGCGGCCTAAATTGCATGGAAGGGAGGCTGTTAGGTAGATTGGTAGAGAGATAGATAGCAAGTTTGGGTGATAGATAGATAGGTACATGCATACATGGAGAGAGAGAGAGAGGGAGAGAGAGAGAAAGAGTGAGAGTGAGAGAGAGAGAGAGAGAGAGAGAGAGAGAGAGAGAGAGAGAGAGAGAGAGAGAGTGAGAGTGAGACAGACAGACAGACAGACGAACAGACCGATTTCATTACTATACTGAAATAGTCCAACTGCTGAAAAAAAAACTTTATTCACGGAAGTACTATCGAGCTCTATATACTAACGAATCTCCCCCCCCCCCTTTGCAATAATGCACAGACATGCATACATTGCAGATTTCGGGATCAGTGCCAAAGGGGTAAAGATCTATATGTGTCTATAGCTCGAAAAAGCGACTGTCAACACGTAACATGTGTGATTATGTAAACAATGAGAAACGAGAGAGAGAAGCAGGGACGTGTGTGTGTGTGTGTGTGTGTGTGTGTGTGTGTGTGTGTGTGTGTGTGTGTGTGTGTGTGTGTGTGTGTGTGTGTGTGTGTGTGTGTGTGTGTGTGTGTGTGTGTGTGTGTGTGTGCGTGTGTTCGTGTGCGTGTCTTTATATATGTATAAGTATACACATTATGTATGTAAGAATGTATGTTTGTGTGCATGAATGAACGAATTTATGAATGAACAAAAGGAACTAATGAATAAATGAACGAATTTATGAATGAATGAACGATGAATAAAAAAAATTGAACGAATGAATAAATGGTTAAATTAATTATTAAAGTAATGAATGAATGAATGAGCGAACGAACGAACGAACGCTCGTATATATGCATTTACATTTACAGGTGTCTTGCAATTGCAATTTAAAGACGCGTGTTTATGCATGATCGCGTCTGGGGACGATTACTGACTGATGTTTATGCGCCTGCAGTGCATGGCAGAGTCTCTTAGCCTATTTCAAGGCGTCATGCACGGGAGAAACAAATGAAGATTGTAATGTTGAGTTTGCAAGGTAAATGTTGAGTTTATATTGCAATTTTCACTGAGAGAGAGAGAGGGAGGAGGGGGGAGGGGGGAGAGAGAGAGAGAGAGAGAGAGAGAGAGAGAGAGAGAGAGAGAGAGAGAGAGAGAGAGAGAGAGAGAGAGAGAGAGAGAGAGAGAGAAATAGAGAGAGAAATAGAGAGAGAAATAGAAATAGAGAGAAAAATGGAGAGATAAATAGACAAAAAAGAAGAGAGAAAGAGACAGAAAAATAACGAGAAAGAAAGACAGAAAATATAAAAAGACTAAGATAAAAGGGAGGCAGAGAGCAATACACAAAACCGCTTTTTGACAAGAACTTTCCCAACAAGGCTATAAAAACACGAACAGACTTTGATGAGGAATATAACACCTAAAAAAAAAAAAAAAAAATAAAAAAAAAAAAATTGAAATCATTAGTGTATTAATGATTAAAGGAAAATAATTAATGACAAGGAAGAATCTGATAATGATAACGATGAAGTGACTTAGATTATGATTTAATGATAACGACTATGAAACTGTCGAGAGAGAGAGAGATGCGGCGATAATCGATAAATGGCGAGGCGAAATAACGGCAAGAAAAGATAATAATGATGATAACGGTGATGGATGACGTAGATAGATAGATAGATAGATAGATAGATAGATAGATAGATGTGGAGTTGATAGGGTGGTTGAGTGATAGACTAAAATGATGGGGGGGGGGGGGGTAATTGGCAGATAAAAAGTGATAAAAAAGGAAACAGAAGATGAAGTTGTAATTATGGCGAATATGATGAAAGTGATGACTATAGGAAAAATAAGAATAAAGGGAATAATAAAAAAAGAAAACTGGCAGAAAAAAGAAAAGAGAGAAAATAAAGGAAAATGATATAAATCGATAATATTACAGACTCGATAATGATGGTAATTATATTCATGGTGATTTTTTTGTCAGTGTCTGTGACGATAATAATAATTAAAAAAAAATGAAAAATAATAATCAATAGTAATAATAGTAATACTACTACTAATAATAATAATGATAATGATAATAATGACAATAATACATCATCATCATGATCATGATGATCATGATCATGATAATAATAATATCAACACTAACATTACCACAACAAACCATACCAACAGACAACAGCAACAACAACGGAGAAGACGAAGGCGAGAGCAAAAATAAAGGCGAAATAGCCGTAACGCAGGAGATAATGAGAGACGAAGCAGCTGAGCCGCCTTTCGGGCCTCGCCTCTTTAGTGCCGCCGCCATCTTGCACGAGTTCGAACGCGCCTGCTTTGTTTTGTTTTGCGGTTGTGTTCGGTTTTTCTTTATTTTTTTATTTATTTTTTTTTTTTTTTGTATTTAAGATTGAGGATTTTTTTTTTTTTTTTTTTTTTTGGGTTTGGGTTTTATATTGGGCATATTTGAAGGGAAGCACGCTTGCTTTCTCTTGTTTTACGTTTGTTTGGATTTGTTCATTTGTCTTTTTTTTTGTTGTTTTTTTTTATTTGAGATTGTTTTTTTCTTATTATTATTATTTTTTCGATTGGATGTGATGATGGGGATGTTCGAACACATACACGCTTGTTTGATTTTATTTTGCGTTATGGATGTGTTCGAACGTGTTTTTTTCCTCTTTTTTGTTGTCTGTATTTTTAATTCTGTGTTTTTGTGTGTGTGTGTGTTTTTTTGTATTTTTCTTTCGGTTTTCGGCGTTTATCTCCGGCTAAACATTTTTTTTTCTTTTTTTTTTCCCCTTTTTTTTTTTTTTTTGTTTTTGTTTTTTTTCTCATTAATTTTTCTTTGGTTTTTTTTCAAAAATATACTCCACACACCACACACCCCAACACACCCCCCTTAAAAAAAAAATATATATTATATTTTTTTTTTTTTTTTTTTTTCTTCTTCTTTCTTTTTTCTTTCTTTCTTTCTTTTTTCTGTGATCTTCCTCTAATACTTTTAAACACCTTAACCCCCCCTTTTTTTTTTTTTTTTTTTTTTGGGGGGGGGGGGTTATGTGCTACCGACGTATTCATTCTCTAATATTTTTTTATTGTGTTATTTTCACTTATTAATTTTGTTTTGTGCTTGTTCTTCTGTTCTTCATTTGGTTAGCGATTTCTCTCTTCCCCCTTTCTGTTCCCAATTTAACAATCTGTTCATTCTTCCTCTTCGTTATTTGTTCTATTATCTCGTGTGTCGTCATCTTTAACACGATCATGTTCTCTCTCGCTGTTATTTTTCTACATGTATTTTATTTTATTTTATTTTATTGTTATCGTCATCTCCTGCTTCATCACTTTTCTCTTCTTTGTTTTTTTTTTTTTCGTGTTCTCTCCAGTCCTGTTCTTTTGGAATGTTCTTTTGTTTATCTTATCTATTCTTTTTCTTTGTGTGTCATCGTCTTTATCACACGCTTGTTTTGTGTCTTTTTTATTCGTTTTTTCTCTCTCACCTTTCCTTTTTCCTCCCTTTTTTTTGTATTCTGTTCTGTTCTTTTGTTGTTTCTTCTTTTCTTCCTTTCAGTCGGTTCTTTTTGTTCTTCTCCATTTATCATGTTCGCCTTTTGTTTCCGTTCTCTCGTTTCTTGCTTCAATTCTTCTTCACTACGCTCTGTTATTATCATTTCTTTCATTCTCTCTCTCTCTTTCTCTGCGGTTTCCTTCTCTCTCTCTTTATCTATCTATACACCTATCTACCTGTTTATTCATTAATTTATTTATCTATTTATTATTCATTCATTTATTTATCTGCCTGCCTATTTATCTATCTATTCTTGTATTCATATTGTTATCATTATCTTATTATTAATTCTCTTAATTTATTGATTTGTTTATGGGTCTGTTTCTGTTTATCTTGTGTTATTATCTGTTTCCTCTGTTTTCTTCTTCTTCTTCTTCTTCTTCTTCTTCTTCTTCTTCTTCTTCTTTTTCTTTTTCTTTTTATTTTTTTTTTATTTTTATTTTTATTTTTTTTTTATTTTTATTTTTCTTCTTCTTCTTCTTCTTCTTCTTCCTCTTCTTCTTCTTCTTGTGATTTCATTATCAGTCTCGCTCTTTAATTTTGTATTCCTCTTCTCTTCTCCTCCCACTCCTCTTTCTTTCCTTCTCACTTACCTTTTCTTCTCTTCTTGTTCTACCTCCTCCCCTTTCACCTCTCTTACTTTCTCTCATACTCTCTCTTTTCCTTTCTCTCTCCCTCTCACTCGCCTTCACCCTCTTCTCCTTTTTTCCTCCTCTCCTTGCCTCCCCCCCCTCTTCCCTGTCATCTGTTCTCTCTCCTTCTCCCCTTCACTCCCCTTACACTCATCCTCATCCCCTTCTCCTCCCCTCTCCTCCCCTCTCTTCCTCTCCTCCTCCTCCCCTTACACTCACCCTTCTCCCCTCTCTCCTCCTCCTCCTCCCCTCTCTTCCTCGTCTCCTCCTCCCCTTACACTCCTCCTTCTCCCCTCTCTTCCCCTTCTCCT
>NC_051398.1:47431773-47439273 GCF_015228065.2 Penaeus monodon
TACTAATTACACCTCCCCCTCCCCTCCCCTCCCCCCTCCCCTCCCCTCCCCCCTCTGCTTTCTCTGTCTATTTCCATCATCATTTTGCTGCCATTTCCTCCCTTCCCCCTCACTCTCCACCACTTCTTCCTCCTCACTCTCCACCACTTCTTCCTCCTCACTCTCCACCACTTCTTCCTCCTCACTCTCCACCACTTCTTCCTCCTCACTCTCCACCACTTCTTCCCCCTCACTCTCCACCACTTCTTCCTCCTCATTCTCCACCAATTCTTCCCCCTCACTCTCCACCACTTCTTCCTCCTCACTCTCCACCACTTCTTCCTCCTCACTCTCCACCACTTCTTCCTCCTCACTCTCCACCACTTCTTCCTCCTCACTCTCCACCACTTCTTCCTCCTCATTCTCCACCACTTCTTCCTCCTCACTCTCCACCACTTCTTCCCCCTCACTCTCCACCACTTCTTCCTCCTCACCCTCCACCACTTCTTCCTCCTCATTCTCCACCACTTCCTCCTCACTCTCCACCACTTCCTCCTCCTCCTCCTCCACCAATTAAGAAAAAAATAATCAGCAATTGGCAAATATTTCCATACTAGTGACCAATTAAGATTTAATCACCGACTGACAAGTATCTCTTTATTAATAACCATTTAAGAGTAATTATTCAACAATCAGCAAAGGATTTCTTTATTAATGACAAATTAAAAACTAATCACCAATTGGAAAATATCCCTTTATTAATGACCAATTAAGAAGATCCAGTCGCCAATTAGCAAGTATCTCTGTTAATGACCAGTTAAGAAGCGCCGAACTATTCTGTGCATTTCTGTCAAATACCTTGGCTTTGCTTGATTCCTTCCTTGCCTTGTCTGCTTGCTTGCCTGCCTGCTTGCTTACTTGCCTGCCTGCCTGCTTGCTTGCTTGCCTGCCTGTCTGCCTACTTGTCTACTTGCCTACTTACCTGTTTGCCTACTTGCTTGTCTGCTTGCTTGCCTACTTGCCTGCCTGTCTGCCTACTTGCCTGCTTGCTTACTTGCCTGTCTGCTTGCTTGCCTACTTGCCTGCTTGCTTGCTTGCCTGCTTGCTTGCCTGCCTAGTTAGATGTTTGTGATGTTCTGTCTTTCGGTGTGTTTGCTTTATATATTTTTTTTCTTTCTGTTTCTCTGTCTCTTTGTTTCTGTCTCTCTCTCTCTCTCTCTCTCTCTCTCTCTCTCTCTCTCTCTCTTTCTCTCTCTCTCTCTCTCTCTCTCTCTCTCTCTCTCTCTCTCTCTCTCTCTCTCTCTCTCTCTCTCTTCCTCCTTCTCCCTCCTCCCCCCTCCCTCTCTCTCGGAAAAAAAAAACGAAAGCAAAATGTAAAACGAAAAGAAACGTAAATGATGTCCTAGTAAATACAAGAATTTTCCTCCTTTTTTCATTAATATTCGTATTCATTTCCAAAAGATTCGAAATGTCGCAGTTAATAATTTTTACGATGCACATGTTCTTTGATATTTATGTTTTTATTATCATTCTGCATTTTTGTGTTGCGAAAAAGAATGAGAAATAGAACAAACAATTTATGCCTTTGACAGCGAAAAGAATGATGAATATAATTATAGTGTTAATGGAACTATTGATTATGATGATGATTATAGTTAACAATACTAATACTATAGTATTTTTTACTATTATTATAGTGCTATAATAATAGTAAAAAATAATAATGATATTGATAATAATAATGATAATAATGATAATAATAAAAATAATAATAATGATAAAAATAGTATAGATAAAGATGATAATAATAATAATAATAATAATAATAATAATAATAACAACAATAACAATAATAATAGTAATGATAATAACGATAATAAAGATAATAATGATGATGATGATGATGATGATGATCATAATGATAATAATAATAGTGATAATAATAATAGTTATTATAATAATAGTAATAATAATTATTGTTATTATGATAATAATCACAACGTCAATACACCAATAACTAACAAACCAATGGAACAAAAGGAATAAAAAAAATAATAATAATAAATAAATAAATAAATAAAATCCCGAAACCCAAAAACCACAAGGATTTTTTTTTTTCTAGAAATGATTATAGAGATTTTTGACTTTGGTATCTTCGCCCCCGAGGCAGATTGCTAAAAAAAAAAAAAAAAAAAGGAATTTGATGTTGAATTTTGAGGGATTTGCTTTTTTATTTTTTTTTTTGCAGAGAAAATAGAAAAATACATATGATAGAGTGACTTTTTTCTAATTATATTTTGTGTGTGTGTATGTGTGCGTGTGTGTGTGTGTATGTATGTGTGTGTATGTGTATGTCTGTGTATGTGTATGTGTGTGTATGTGTATGTGTGTGTATGTGTGTGTGTGCGTGTATTTGAATCCCTTTGTATGCGTGCATGTAAGTTTATCCCTCGTTTGTTCACTTGCTTATTTTTATGGATATATATGTGCATCTGTGTTGCAAGAGAGACAGGAAAAGTGAGATGGAGGCGGACACCAAGAAAAGCCAGGCAACACTTTAAGCTCAAGTTAAGAAAGTTGGAAGATAAGTTATTCTTGGAAATATTGCGCTTGACATGTACGCTTATTCACGTACATACTCTTACGTACACAGATACATGTAAATGTAGGCACGCACTTACACAGTAACATATAGGCGCGTGTCAGCTTTTGCAAAATATTATAACTGAAAACAAAGACGAAATGTTTACAGGAAATTCGCCAACCATTTTCTCACATCTCTCGCGATTCTTACCAAGAAGAAAAAGAGAGAATGAAAAGAAGAGGAAAGAGAAGAAGAAATAAAAAGGAAAAATAAAAGGAGAGAGGATATCCGCCTCTGCCATTTCGCCACAAAAAAAAAAAAAAAAAAAAAAAAAAAAATCCCTGGAAAAGAAATCCCACTACCCCCCCCCCCAAAAAAAAAAAAAAAAAAAAAATCCCGAGAAAAGAAATCCCACTACCCTCGAGAAAGAGATGGAAACGAAGACGAAATTAAGGAATAACTAGAAGAGAAAAAATAACCGTAACGATACTTTTGAACGTTCCTCTTCGCGGTTCCGTCAGTTAGTCTCTTGCCACGGACGAAGGCGGACGCGCGTCGCAGGTCAGAATTATTATCGTATTTTGAATCTGCTGACGGAGGCTGATCGATGTTTATTCGGCCTTTTTTGTACACGTTTTCCATATATATATATATATATATATATATATATATATATATATATATAGAGAGAGAGAGAGAGAGAGAGAGAGAGAGAGAGAGAGAGAGAGAGAGAGAAAGAAAGAGAGAGAGAGAGAGAAAGACAAAGCGAAAGACAAAGAGAAAGAGAAAGCGAAAAACAAAGGGAAAGACAAAGAAAAAAGACAAAGAGAAAGAGAGAGAGAGAAAGCGAAAGATCGAGGGAACAGTGAGCTGTATCGGCTTTCAAGATACATAGTTGGACGAGATTTCCAACCCTCTGAAGGAGACTCCTGAAGGAAGGGGCCTTTGGCTTCTCCCGAAGGAGGAGGAGGAGGTGATTTTTGGCCTCAAAGGCTCAAGGTCAGTTTCCTGAAATACCCGAAGGAGGAGAAGGAGGGAAGGACTTTATTTTCCAAAGGCACGGAATCATTTTCTTTCTTTTTTTTCTGAAATGCTCAAAGGAGGAAAAAGAGAAAAAGGTCTTTACTTCCAGAGGATTAAGGTCGGTTTTCCTTAACTTCCCGAAGGAAGAGAAACAGGAAATTTTTTTATTAGTTATTATTATTATCATCATCATTATTATTATTATTATTATTATTATTATTATTATTATTATTATTTATTATTGTTGTTATTATCATTATTATTATTATTATTATTATCATTATCATTGTTTTTTTAAATACCCAAAGGGGGAGAAGGAGGAAAGGTCTTTATTTCCAAGGCACACGATCTTTTTTTCTTCTTCTTCTTCTTCTGAATACCCGAGAGAGGAGAAAGAGGGGGAGAGAAAAAATCTTCATTTCCGAAATGATTAAGACCGCGCCACTTTCTGAAGGTCATCAGAAAACGGAAACCCTCGAAAGGAGGAAGGAAGGAAGGAAGGGAAAAAAAGAAGGGAGGAAGGAAGGAAAGGGAGGAAGTGAGGAAGGAAAAAAAGAAGGGAGGAAGGAAGGAAGGAAAGGAGGAAGCGAGGAAGAAAGGAAGGAAGGAAGGAAGAAAAAAAGGAAGGAAGGGAGGAAGAAAAGAATGAATGAATAAATAAATAAAAAATAAAGAAAGGAAGGAAGGGAGAAAAGAAGAGACGTATGCACTCACAGAGAAACATCAGAATTCCTCCTGAAATCCTCCTGAAGGAAGAGGATGCGTCAAAAGCCTCCGTCCTTGCAAGACTTCTGAAAGACTGAAAGACTAAAGAGGAAGATGATCTCTCTAGTCTTTTTTTTTTTTCTTTTTTTTTTTTTTAGTCTTGAGGTGAACGACGAGATTAAACTTCCTTCTCGTAAAATACTTTAACGAAAAGGAAATGCAAAAACAAGAAAAAGAAGAAGAAAGAGGAAGAAGCGGAGGAAGTCTCCAGTAAAGAAGAGAGAGAGAGAGAGAGAATAAGAGAGACAGATAGAGAGAGAGACAGAAAGAAAGATAGAAAGAAACAGAAAGGAGAGAAAAAGAGAGAGAGAGAGAGAGGAGAGAGGAAAAGAGAAAAGGGGAAGGAGAGACAGAGAGAAGAGAGAGAGAAGAGAGAAGAGAGAGAGAGAAGAAAGGAGAGAGAGAAAAGAGAGAGGGAGAGGAGGGAAAGAGAGAGAGAGAGGGGGAGAGAGAGAGAGAGAAGAGGAAAGAAGGGGGAGAAAAGAGAGAGAGAGAGAGACAGGAGAGACAGAGAGACAGGAGAGAAGAGAGAGAGAGAGGAGAGAGGGGGGGGGGAGAGAGGGGAGGGGAGAAGAGAGAGAAAAGGGGGGGAGAGAGGAGAGCGAGAAGAAAGAGAGGAGGGGGAGAGGGGAGCGAAGGAAAGCCGATCGAATTAAAATGAGTCCCGTTTTAAAAATTTGTTGAGAACTGAGTTGCGAGCTGAGGTAGGTGTTGGATCCAGGGAGAGGGGAGGGGAAGAGGAGAGGAAGAAGGGGGAGAGGAGGAGGAAGGGGGAGGAGGAGGGGGAGGACGAGACGAGAGGAGGAAGGGTGGAAAAGAGGGACGAGAGAAAGGGAGGAGAGGAGGAGAGAAATAATATATAATAATATATATATATATATATATATATATATATATATATATATATAAGATATATATAGAAAAAAAAATAAATATATATATATATAAAATATAGATATATTATATTAATATATAAATATAATAATATAAAAATATATACAGATATAATAATAAATAATAAAAAGAAAAAAAAAAAAGAGAAAGAAATAAAGAAGAAGAGGACGAAGAAGCAGATAAGAAAAAGAAGAAAAAGAGAGAGAGAGAGAAGATGAGAGGAGAGAAGAGAGAAATAAGACAGGGAAAACATTTTAAAGAGACAGGGAGTTTCTAAAATTTTTTACATTTGTTCCAAAATCAGGTTCTTCCCTCTCTTCTGTCCTTTCATCGAATTCTGCGTAATCCCTTTCTTCAATCATCTTTTTTTTTTTTTTTTTTTTCAACGATTTGTCTTTTCTCTTTTTTTCCATTATCAGCTTTCCTTTCATCGCATTCTGTTCTTTTTCTTTTATTCTCCATTCACTTCCTTCATTGCATTTTTACCAATTTTACCAATTCTCTGTTTTTTCCCTCTCTTATTTTTTTCTCCACTTCCTCATCTATTCAAATTCTATTCTTCCTTTCTCTTCATTTTATCGAATTCCCTTCTATTCTCCTTTTTTCTGTTCTTGTATTTCCAAGCTTCTCTTGTGAGGTTTTCATTCATTCTTAAATTACCATATTGCGGTTATCTATTTATCTATTGGGGGTGGGGGTAAGGGGGGAGGGGGATGGGGAAGGGGCAAGGGGGAGGGGGAAGAAAAAGGAATTTTAGTACGTTCACCCCCCCTCTCTCTTCTTCTTCTCCTTCTCTTTTCTCTCTCTTTTCTCTCTCTCTCTCCTCTCTCTCTTCTTCTCTCTCTCTCTTTTCCTTTTTCGTATCAAAAAATTGCTAGGGGTTTTCGTGGCCTTCCTGTGGGATTTCAAATTTAAAATTATTTTTTGCGTTTTGGGGGAAAGAATGGGAAAAAGAATGAGGCCCCATAGACACTTTTAAAACCAACACAACACACACATACACACACACTATACAAAAAAAACAAACCACACTATAAACACACACCACAAATAACAAACACACACCCACAATCAAAACACACACACTATACAAACCACACCACACTTAGCAAACCAACCACACACACACACACACATACAAAAAACTATATGTATATACTCTATATACAAACATGTACGCACAGATACGCACTGAAAACTGACAAAAAAAGAAAAAGAAAGAAAGAAAAAGAAAGAAAAAAAAACAAAAGAAACCAAAAAAAAAAAAAAAAATCACCAAATCTTTCGAAAATTTTTCGCTTCTCGCCTTTCTTTTCCTCCCCCCCCCCCTCCCCCCCCCTCCCCTCCCCCCACCCGCCACCCCCCCCCTCCCCCCCCCGCCCCCCCACCCCCCCCACCGGCAGACGATAAAACCCGGGTCCTTAACAAAAACTCTATTCTAATATGAAATTAATATGTCTGTTTCCTGAATTTCGCAAGATATGCACTCGACAGTTCAATTTGATTTCACTCTCGGGGCAGACACTTCTGCCGAGGGAACTTGCTTTTGAAGATGGGAGAAGCGAGATCCAAAAATGTGATTGCGGCTAATTATGGTGCTTTTTTAAAATAGTAGTTTGTAAGCTACACAACCGACCCCTACACACACACACCACACAACACAACAACACACACCACACAACACAACACACACATATATATTGCCATTATCATCACCATCCTTATTGTTATTATCACTGTTGTTATCATTATCATCATTGTCATTATCATTATCCTTACCATCAAAATTATCACTGTTATCATCTCTCAAACAACAATTTTTCTTTACCTCATACCAACTCTCGGGGACATCAAATTATTTGCAGACACTTAACAATGTTGCAAGACTTGATGGCCTTTTGAAGTTGCTAAAGTCTGGTTGGTTCGTGTCATCAGGGTGCTTGAGATGCTGTGAGATACTGCGAGATGCTGTGAGATGCTGTTGGGATGCTGTGAGATGCTGTGAGATGCAGGATGCTGCTGGGATGTTTTTGCGATGTTTGATTTGCGATACCTCATTTTTCTTCTTTGTTTGTTCATGTGATTTTCGTTTTTTTTTTTTGTTCTTTACACACACACAAACAGACAGACAAACAAACAAACAAACAAACACACAAACACACACACACACACACAAACACACACACAAACAGAACAGACAAACAAACAAACAAAACAAACACACACACACACACACACACACACACACACACACA
>NC_051398.1:47469413-47471913 GCF_015228065.2 Penaeus monodon
CCCTCCCTCTCTTCTCTCTTTTTCTTCCCCCCCTTTATCACCCTTTTCATTTTCATTTCATTTCCTCCTCTTTTCCTTTCTCTCCCCTCCTCTTCTCCTTTCTCTCCAGTCATTACACCCTTTCTCTCTTGCTTTTCCTCTTTCCTTCCCTCTTTCTTCCTTCTCTATATTGTCTTTCCTCTCCCCCTCTGTTTCCTTTCCTCTGTCTGTCTCCCTTTTTCGTTCTCTCTTCGTTTCTTCTATTTTCAGTTTATTCTTTCTTTCTTACTCTCTTACTAAATTCTCTGTTCCTATCCATCTTCCTTTTTTTTATTTCCTTCTTTTGCTCTCTCCCTTGGGGATTATTTATCACAGACTCGAGTTATAATCATAAAGAAAGAAATAAAAGAAAGAAAGAGATAAAGAGAACGAAAAAAAGAGGGACAGAGAGAGAGAAAAAAGAAAAGAAAAAAAAAGTATTCGGGTTTGCGGTCTGCCTATGGCTTCGCCTTCGTAGGGTGTGGGTTAGAGAGGGGGGGGCGGGGGGTAGTGTATCCCTGCAAAAACATGGTTCTGACGTCGACTTCTCTGTCTCTCTGTTTGTTTTCTTTGTCTGTTGCTTTGTGGATCCCGTAAGACTCTCTCTCTCTCTCAAAGGCAAAGAAGAGGAAGAAGAGGAAGCCGGTTTGAACGTTAACGGATAATTCACCAACTTATTTACGTTTGTTTGAAACACACCCTGTACAGTTTCTGTCTTTACAGTTTACTTCTTTGTCTGCCGATCTATTTACCATCTCTCTCTCTCTCTCTCTCTCTCTCTCTCTCTCTCTCTCTCTCTCTCTCTCTCTCTCTCTCTCTCTCTCTCTCTCTCTCCCCTCTCTCTCCTCTCTCTCCTCTCTCTCTCCTCTCTCCTCTCTCACTCTCTCTCTCTCTCCTTCCTCTCTCCCTCTTCATCTCCCTCTCTACCTTTTCCGAACACCAGCACACCATCATCCATAACCATTGTCTACTTTTCGAAGAGAACTCTCACTCGTCATCGTCTACCGATATCCAATCCTCTCTCTTTCTCTTCATATCTACTCTCTCTCTCAACTTCAAACAGTCTCTTATTAATTAATTTACAGAACACCATAAAATCATGAATACCACTATTCGAATCATATATATATCTTATATATCTCAATATATATATTATATATATATATATATTATATATATAATGATTTTGTGTGTTGTGTGTGTGTGTGTGTGTGTGTGTGTGTGTGTGTGTGTGTGTGTGTGTGTGTGTGTGTGTGTTGTGTGTGTGTGTTGTGTGTGTGTGTTGTTGTGTGTGTTTGTGTGTGAGTGTGTGTTGTGTGTGTGTGTGTGTGTGTGTGTGTGTGTGTGTGTGTGTGTGTGTGTGTGAAGAAATCAAAAGGTAATATTACGTCCACGCATCATATTAAAAAAAGAAAAAAAAATCAGTACAGGCATAATTTATATGATGAATCAGCATCGTCGGTACGTGTAGTTACATATACATACATAAAATCCTTAAAAAGGAAATGACAGTAAATTTATGATAATGATAACACCCACACCTACACGTGCGGTACGATAGAGGTGAAAAAAAAAGTTAATGCGACACCCTGTCATTTTGATCTGAATACCTATAAGCGCAATAACAGTGACGTCACGCGATCCAATATCCTTACGATTCCTTTATTAATTTCCCTTTGTTCCTTCGTCAAACACTTGCGAGCAACTGAAGGAGGATTCGACACCTCTGAAGGGCTTCGAATAACATCTCATCGGATCCGGAGAGGTTTCGAGAGTCCGTCCTCTGCTCACGATTGATTGTGTTTACGCGTTTATTCGCCCTGTTTTGTTGTTGTTGTTGTTGTTTTTTTTACAGGGAGGCCGAGGATGTGAGTATATTTGGGTTTGGTTGCGTGTGATCAGAGGTGTAGTTCATCAACATCAGCACTTATATATATATATATATATATATATATATATATATATATATATATATATATATATATATATATATATATATTTACAACTACAATTAAGTATCATGCTGTGACCACGGCGGCTCAAACATGAACCTACCGTTAAAATGGGGTGGGATTTGCGTGGTCTATTTGTAGGTCGGTTGCGCATTCATGTTTATGAGAGTGTCATCTGCGAGATTGTATAGTTTAGGTCTATATGCACCCCTCCACACACACGTATATCTATCTATATATCTACACACACACACACACACATACACACACACACGTATATCTATCTATATATCCACACACACACACACACAACACACACACACACACACACACACACACACACACACACACACACACACACACACACACACACACACACACACACACACACACACACATGTCGCTCACCCGCACACTCCAGCCCCCCTCCTAGATTTCTCTTTCCCGGAATTTCGTTAATATCTTCATTCGAGACGGTTTCCCCGACACCAAAGAGGAAACAACGATCTTCCACGCACTCACGCATTCAC
>NC_051398.1:47481913-47484413 GCF_015228065.2 Penaeus monodon
AAAATACACAAATAAAATCACGCGATCATGCACAAATATCTAGCTCTAATTGGCAACTATTTGCAACAATAACATGAAAAAAAATTCTTTGTGATCAAGAATTCACTGTTGAAAGTTTAAGTACAAGCAGTATTTATTCATTTACTTTTTTTTAACAACGAAAACATAAACACAAAACTCTCAACCGCCTGTTTTAATACAAACGTTTCAACGAGGACCTAGTTCGAGTCTGGTGGGTTGTTATTTACACTAATCGCATTGCATTTCACTCATACACGATGATTTGCTAAATGAAAATGAAATGAAAGAAAAATGGAGAAAAAGTCTGGCACGTTTATATTTCAATAATGTTATTATTATATCTGCTCTCATGACATTATGAAATATGTAATATTGTATTTCAGCAATTTGTATAATTTCTATATTATGATAATTGTAATGATTCACGTTAATGGATCTATGATTAGTATTATTTTTTTTTTTTAAAAATATATATTTTTCAGTGCTAAGCACGTGTTAGAATATATTTAACATATAGTAACCTACTGTTATCCAGGCACACGTATACACACACTTGTATATGGAAATACAGAGAGAGAGAGAGAGAATGAGGGAGAAAGAGAGAGAGAAAGAGAGTATGAGAGAGAGAGAGAGAGAGAGAGAGAGAGAGAGAGAGAGAGAGAGAGAGAGAGAGAGAGAGAGAGAGAGAGAGAGAGAGAGAGAGAGAGAGAAAATAGGCAAACAGACTGAAATAAGCGAATGAAAGAGAGAGTGCGAACGGAGGAGAGAGTGTAAGAAAACACACACACACACACACACACACACACACACACAAACCCATTTACTAATCACCACATACACTCAAACGCAAATGATCAGAACAAACTGCACATCAAAGGCCTTCCTCATTTGCATACCCAAATATCCTGTAGATGAAGTTTGCTGCATTAAATCATTGGATATATTGCTTTCTTGTTCATTTAATAAACTTTTTATTTTTTTATTATGGAAATGGTCTATGTCTGAAACTTCTTATTATTATTGATATTATTTTATTATTATTATTATTATTATTATTATTATTATTATTATTATTATTATCATTATTATTATTATTATTATTATTATTATTATTATTATTATTATTATTATCATTATTATTATTATTATTATTATTATTATTATTATTATTACTTTCGTTATTATTACTATTATTATCATTATTACTATTATCATTTTCATCATTATCACTATCATTGTCATTATCATCATCTTCATCACATCATGACCATCATCATCATCATCATTATTACTTTTATTTTTTATATTATCAACATTGCCATTATCTTCATTACATCATATTATTATCGTTATCATCATCAAAGTTTGAAATTATCATCATTTAGTAATTGTGATTATCATTATTATCAGTGCATTATGATATTCATTTTTGCAGTTATTATTATTATGATTAGTATAATTTCTCTTATTCATTTTATATTTTCGAATGAAAAAGTGGTATTTGAGTAATAACTCTTTTGTAATCTTTTAAGCTTATTATATAGTTTTCAAAAAAAAAAAACTTTAATTAATTAAAATTTCAGTCAAAGATAATCGATTTATTTCTCTTTTAATAAACTTGTGTCTCTTTCCCTCCCCCTCCCTCCCACATCCCCCTACTTCCCCCCCCCCCTTTTCCAACCTTGGACCCCTCTCCCCCTCACACAACCCCCTCCCCCACCCCGCTTCCACCCCCAATATCTACCTCGAATTTCTCTTCCTTAACCTTCCCCTCCCCCCTTTTTAACCCCCCCTCCCTCCCCTCTTTAACTACCCCCTCCTTAAACCACAACCCCCTCCCCCTTTAACAACCTCCCTCCCTCCTCCTTTAACACAACCCCCTCCCTCTTCCCTTTTCACCACAACCCCTCCTCCCTCCCTCCTTTAACAACAACCCCTTCCTCCCCTCCCCGCTTTAATAACCCCCTCCCTCCCCCCTTTAACCACAACCCCCCCTCCCCTTTCAACCACTTACGCTTTTCCAAACCCCCATCTCATTCCCCACAACCCCACCACATCCCAACCCACACTACCACCTCCCTACCCCATCTCCCCTTCTTCCTTCCCCCCCTCCCCCCTCCCCCTTCTATCGAACGTTTAATACTACGAAAGTTTGAAACAACCCCCCCCCCGTTTTTTTTTTTTTTTTTTTTTTTTTTTTTTTTTTAAGTATAACGGTTATTCGTTAAAACAAGAATTCCGTTATATCGGAAGGTCCCCCCCCCCCCTCCGAGTTCGTAAAGGATATTCGTTATATATCGGTTACGAAAGTTGGGTGAATGTATTGGCAATTCCTGACGTTGATTTTTTGTTTTTAAGGGGGGGGGGGTGGAGGGGAAGGAGGGAGGAGGAGGAGGGAAGAAGGGAAGGGGGAGGGAGGAGGGGGGAAGAGGAGGAGGGAAGAAGGGAGGGGGGAGGAGGAGGAGGGAAGGAAGGGGGG
>NC_051398.1:47494413-47496913 GCF_015228065.2 Penaeus monodon
TCTGTTTGTCTGTCTCTCCGTTTCTCTGTTTCTCTGCCTCTGTCTTTGTCTTTCTGTCTTTATCTTCCTGTCTCTGCCTCTCTTTGTCTTTGTCTTTGTCTGTCTCTGTATGTCTCTATGCGGGCGCGCGCAGGTGTGTTTGCTTGTGTGTGTGTGTGTGTGTGTGTGTGTGTGTGTGTGTGTGTGTGTGTGTGTGTGTGTGTGTGTGTGTGTGTGTGTGTGTGTGTGTGTGTGTCTGTCTGCACCCACACACACTTAGACTCACGTGCATATATACAATTATGCATTTATACAAAGACCTATATATATCAATTGAATGTTTGAGAGGTCTTCCCATTCTCTTATAGAAGACCAATAAAAATGATATATAATATCTATGAAACTGGTTGTTATCGGAAGTAATTTTTGTATTTTTCTGATCCTACGCAAATCCTCTGCAGAAATACGTACTCTCCTTCACTTTTAGTATATATGTATATATGTATCTATATATATATATATATATATATATATATATATATATATATATATATATATATATATATATATATATATATATAAAGATATATAAACCATGCACAAATAGACACCTTGGCATACATATAGTTGCATACACATGTACACAAACATCTACATACACATTCATATATATATAATACATAATTACACAAACACAAAATTCACAAACACACAAACACACACACACACACACATGCCCACACACACACACGCCCACACACACACGCGCGCGCCCACACACACACAAACACGCCCAAACACACACACACACGCCCAAACACACACACACACACGCCCAAACACACACCCACACGCCCAAACACACATTTTGTCTAGAGTTATGGTCGAAGTTTCAAACTGACCAATATTTCAGGCTTGAACTAGCCCAGACAAAAAATAAATAGGGCTCATTTCAACATTTTTGCGTCTGTCTATCTGCTTATCTGTCTATCTATGTGACTAACTGTCTGATTGTCTGTCTGTCTGTTTGTCTGCCTATCTGACTATCTATCTGTCTACCTAACTGTCTGTCTATCTGTCTATCTCTGTATGTCTGTCTCTGTCTCTGTATGTCTGTCTGTCTGTCTCTCTTCTCTCTCTCTGTCTGTCTGTCTGTCTGTCTGTCTGTCTCTCTCTCTCTCTCTCTCTCTCTTCTTTTCTGTCTGTCTGTCTGTCTGTCTGTCTGTCTGTCTGTCTGTCTGTCTGTCTGTCTGTCTGTCTGTCTGTCTGTCTGTCTGTCTGTCTCTCTCTCTCTCTCTCTCTCTCTCTCTTGTTTACGCTTCTGGAGGAACTACGACAAAAAATCCCCCCCTCCCCCCTTGGAGTAAATGGTATCAGAAAATCGATAATTACCTCGTGGGGTAACTGCTGAGTGTGCGTTTGCGGAGATAGAAGATGAGAGAGAGAGAGAGAGGAGAGAGAGAGAGAGAGAGAGAGAGAGAGAGAGAGAGAAAAGAGGAGGAGAGGGAGAGAGGGGAGAGAGAGAGGAGAGAGAAGAGAGAGAGAGAGAGAGAGAGGAGAGAGAGAGATAGAGAGAGAGAGAGAGAGAGAGAGAGAGAGAGGGGGGAGGAGGGAGGGAGGGAGGGAGGGAGTTAGGAGGGGAGGGGAGGGAGGGGAGGGAGGGGGGGAGGAGAGGGAGGGAAAGGAGGGGGGGAGAGGGGAGAGGGAGAGGAGGGGGGGAGAAAGAGAAAGGGGAAAGAGAAGAGAGGGAGGGAGGGAGGGGGAGAGAGAGAAAGAGAAAGAGAAGAGATAGATGATGATAGATAGAGAAAAGAGAGAGAGAGAGAGAGAGAGAGAGAGAGAGAGAGAGAGAGGAAGACAGAGAGAGAGAGAAGACAGAGAGAGAGAATACAGAGAAGACAGAGAGAGAGAATACAGAGAGAATACACAGAGATCTGTCTTCTCTCTCTCTCTGTCTTCTCTCTCTCTGTCTCTTCTCTCTCTCTCTCTCTCTCTCTCTCTCTCTCTCTCTCTCTCTCTCTCTCTCTCTCTCTTTCTCTTTCTCTTTCTCTTTTCTCTTTCTCTCTCCCTCCCTCCCTCCCTCCCTCCTTTCTCTTTCTCTTCTCTTTCTCTTTCTCTCTCCCTGAGAGAAAGAGAAAGAGAAAGAGAGACAGACAGACACAGAGACAGACAGACAGACCGACAGATAAACAAACAGACCGATACAGACAGAATGAACGAAACGGACAAAAGGACAGACGGAGAGAAAATATGAAAGTATCGGAGAGAATTTTTCAAGTAGAAACGAGCGGAATGAGGGGAAGGGGAAAGGAGTAGAGGAGTAGAGAAGTAAGAGGGGAGTAGGGGAGTGGGGGAAGGAGTAGGGGGATGAGGGAAAGGAGATGGGGAATGGGGGAAGAGGGGAAGGAGAAGGGGAGTGGGGGGAAGGAGAAGGGGAGTGAGGGGAAGGAGAAGGGGAGTGAGGGGAAGGAGTATTATCGCTCACAAGATGGGAAAGGCTCAACAGGTGCTAGCATCAACG
>NC_051398.1:47504413-47519413 GCF_015228065.2 Penaeus monodon
GAATATCTCTTACAAATGTGGCATAAAACTATAGTAAAGCTTAGCAATAGAATATGATATAAAAGCTAGAAAAATCTAAAAAGGATTAGGAAGAATATGCTGGTGATTTCCATACATTAAAAATATAGGAGTTAAGAATATCCTTACAATATTATTATCTGATTGCTTCAGTCGCAGTAGTAAGTTTACAATTGCCTTGCGTCTAAGCTCTACAAAGGTGGGAATTCTGTGCTGCACACAAAAATTTGCAATGCTAGAGCCCCTTTCTCTATTGAACAATTTACGGATACTATCACTGTAGTAGACTTTGAGCTTGTATAAATCAGACAGCCGAGTCTTTAAAATCAGAGGCAAACCGTAAAATGATACGCAAAAGCTAGTAAATAGGAGACGTTTAACATCTTCAGCGCAAGTTTGTAAAATTTCTTACGAGCATGTTTGCTCTTATGCACAAGCCTCTTTATAAGTTGTCAACCGGCTTCAAGAAGTCATTGCAAGAGGTCATCAGAAAACCCAGGCATCATTGATTGGTAATTGCTATTGGAAAATCATGCATTTGGTTTTAGCTAAATTTATATTAAGTTTCATTGCAGACACCAACACAGAACTTTCCTTAACCAGCTGTTGAAGCCCGTTTCCTGAGGGGAACACAAGTACAAGATCGTCTGCATGAACTATGGGATTTACAATCGTCTCATCGAGTGTACGGCCGATTTTATAGGAGTTCAGAATCCGGGACAGCCCATCCATGTACACCGAGAAGAGATATGGTAACAACAGCGACCCTTGCCTAACCCCACGCGAGACACTACATTCTCTGGAGACATTTTCTCACCACCTGACACTCATCTTTTCACTGGAGTACCAAAATTGAAGGTAGATCTAGTAGTACTCCTCTCTCTCTCTCTCTGAAGACTATAATAGTATTACTTCAATGTGGTACTCCAGTGAAACTTTTCTCACACCCTTGACACTCTTTCACTGGAGTACAAATTTAAGGAGCTGTGCACATACACCGATCCTCGTTCCGCAAATTTCAAAGGTATATACCTTCAACGTGTGATGTCTTTAATTATACATGTCCTTCTACCGTTGATGTGCAATAAGAAGGCATTTCAGTTCCATGGTGCGCTTTGTATGTAAATTGATTTTCAAATGAGTACATTTCCGGTTTGATTCTACAAAGGATAATGGCCTCTAGTAACTTGGAAACAAGGAGGTAAGTGCAATGGAAAGATATTTTCTAGAGCTACTGGTATCATCGTTCTTATCTTTAATTAAGGAAACTAAAACTATTTCCATCGGGTCTTTTGGAAGGAACGGGTGGCTAAAGCAGCACGTAGGAAATGTACTTAAGATCTCCCCCCCCCCTCCATTCTTATTGTACCCCCCTCTCTTTCGCTCCATCTCTCTCTCTCTCTCTCTCTCTCTCTCTCTCTCTCTCTCTCTCTCTCTCTCTCTTCTCTCTTTCGCCTCTTTTCACTCTCCTTCTGCCCTCTCTTTGCTTTTCCTTCTCTCATTTCGCTCTCGTTTCTTCCCTGCTATTCTCTTCGTCGAGTTGTCTTTCTCCCTCCCTCTCTCTCTCTCTCTCTTCTCTCTCTCTCTCTCTCTCTCTTCTCTCTCTCTCTCTCTCTCTCTCTCTCTCTCTCTCTTTCGCCTCTTTTCACTCTCCTTCTGCCCTCTCTTTGCTTTTCCTTCTCTCATTTCGCTCTTCTTCCCCTTTCCCCCCTCTTCTCCTCTTCCCTTCCTCTTCTGACTCGCAATCACTCTTTCTTCTCCGTCCCCAACTCTCCCTTGTTGGGTCTCTCCCTTCCTTCCCCTTTCCATCCCCAGCTCTCTCCGTCCTGTTTCTCCCTCCCTTCTCCCTTCCCCCGCCCCCCCTTCCCCTCGAGGCCTCTCTCCTTCCCCCACCTTCGGTTTGAAAGGCTGTTCTCTCTCGTGATTTTTCATTCTCGCTTTGTGTCTTCTCTCTCTCTCTCTCTCTCTCTCTCTCTCTCTCTCTCTCTCTCTCTTTTCTTACTACTCTCCTTATTATATTATATATATATTCTATATATATTCATATAATATATCTATATATTATATATATAATATATATATATATATATATATATATATATATATATATATATATATATTATATATATTATATATATATATATTATCTATATAATATATATATATATATATATATATATATATATATATATATATATATATATATATGAGAGAGGCCTCGAGGGGAAGGGGGGGCGGGGGAAGGGAGAAGGGAGGGAGAAACAGGACGGAGAGAGCTGGGGATGGAAAGGGGAAGGAAGGGAGAGACCCAACAAGGGAGAGTTGGGGACGGAGAAGAAAGAGTGATTGCGAGTGAGAAGAGGAAGGGAAGAGGAGAAGAGGGGGGAAAGGGGAAGGATGGGGGGGGGGCGAAGGAAGAAGAGGGACAGGAAGGAAGGTGACGATGGAGGAAAAGAACACCAAAGGGAAGGGAGAGGGAGGAAGAAGAAAGAGAAGGTGGAGAGAGATGAAAAACAGAGAGAGAGAGAGAGGAAGAGAGAAGGAGAAAAGAGAGGAGAGGAGGGGAAAGAGGAGAGAGAGAAGAGAGAGGAGAGAGAGAGAGAGAGAGAGAGAGAGAGAGAGAGAGGGAGAGGAAGAGAGAGAGAGAGAGAGGGAGAGAGAGAGAGAGAGGAGAGAGAAAAGAAAGAGAGAGAGAGTAGGGAGAGAGAAGAGAAGAGAGAGGAGAGAGAGAGAGAGAGGGGAGAAAGAAAGAAAGAAAGAAAGAGAGAGAGAGAGAGAGAGAGAGAGAGAAATGGAGCGAAGGAGAGGGGGGTACAATAAGAATGGGGGGGGGAGGGTGAGATCAAAGGAGTCCTAAGCTGATGGATCTAAGGTTTATATTATACGAAAGGTGTCTTTCCTACCTGGTGTCACTGATTACCTGAAAAAATGACTTTGAGAAATATTATTAAGGGCCCATGAGGTTACGTTCATGCTTTGTGATGTTATTAACTTTTTGCTTTTTCTTCTTCTTGTTCATCATCTTCTTCTTTTTCTTTTTCTTCATTTTCTTCTTCTTTTTCTTCGCCTTCTTCTTTTCTCCTTTCATCTCTTTTCTTGTTTTTCTTTTTTTTTCTTTCGTGTGTTGTTTGTGTGTTTGTTTGTTCACTTGTTTTTCTCATTTTCTTTTTCTTCTTCTCTTTTTCTTTTCTTTCTCTATCGTATTTTTAACCTTCGTCTTTCTCTTTTTCTCGTTTTCTTCTCTTTGTGTTTTTCCTCTTCTAGTTATTTTTCTTTTTCTTCCACCTCTTGTTTTTCGTTTTGTTTCCCTCTTCTGCTTCTGTTTTCTTATTTTTTTTCTCATCTTCGTTTATTACCTTAATTTTTTTTTTTTTTCTCTTTATCTGCTTTTATTTTTGTGGTATTTTTTCCACTTTATCATATTTTTTCTCTATTTATCCATATATTTTTATGTTATAGATTTGAAGTCGGTAATAATGACGTCAATGATGATGACGTTAACGATGATGACGTCAATGGTGATGACATCAATGATGATGACGTCAATGATGATGACATCAATGATGATGACGTCAATCAATGATGACGTTAACGATGATGACGTCAATGATGATGTTAAAGGTGATGATAATGTTGGTCACAAAAACATCCCTCAAAAATATCATTACTAATACAAAGAAAAGTGGTAAAAGGAGGTGAAGATTAATTATCAACATTCAAGAGCATTGCTACGCAACAAAGACTTACTTGAACAATTAACAAACATCACTAAAATTACTTCCCCTGATTAGATTGTGAATTGGAATTGATAAACCTTTAGTCTGGTCCCAACGCGAAATTATATAAAGCAGAAATTATATATGTATATGTGTGTGTGTGTGTGTGTGTGTGTGTGTGTGTGTGTGTGTGTGTGTGTGTGTGTGTGTGTGTGTGTGTGTGTGTGTGTGTGTGTGTGATTGTATACATATATATAACATGGATATATGTGTGTGTAAGGAAAGAAGGGGGAGAGTAAGTGTGAACGAGGCGAGAGATGGCCTTGGGCGGGTCAATGAAAGGGGTCTTAGTTAGCTGCTTTATTGTTGAAGAGAGATATGAGACCCCCTAAGACCCCCCGTGTCCCCGGGTCGAGGACGAGGTGGTGGAGGTGGACCCTGTGTGGCTTGGCCTGTCTGCCGTGTCCCTCTCCCTCCGTCTGACGAAACGTGTCCTTTTAAGCGGCGGCTCCTTCCCGGGCGGTGCTTGCTTCCGCAGGCTGGAGTGTCAGATTTATCCGGCCGTGACAAGGCGAGGTGGGGGGGTGAGTGTCTAGGCTTGCTCGAGGGGGAGATGTAGGTCACCTGGAAGGTCCTTGGGTAAACCAGGCTTAGGAGTGGAAGGTGCGAAGTGGTTGCTTCCTGTGATAAGGTAGTGTTTATCGCACGGCCACGTACAAGGCTCGTCCTCGAGTCGTCTGCAGCGTTTGAAATAATGCAATAGCGCATAAGGATACAGGTTCTGTTCGGTATCTACAGATGATTCCTAAGTGATCCGATGGTCGCCAGGGTCGTCGCGTGCCAGAGTAAGCGGGTGTGGCGGAGGGTTAAATGGAGTAGCGAGGAGGGTTATATCGTCTTCAAAGGCTGAAATATGTGCCAGTAAAGGGCTACAGAGGAAGGATAATAGTGTGTTTGTCAATCACCTTACTAAATTGCAATAAAATGAGAGCGGAAGAAAAATAATTTGTCACAAGAAGGGTAACGTGTCAAGTGAGGTGTTGATTACTTTGGGTTTGTTATGATTAGCGGGTTCAGTAGAGCACCGTCATATTGAAGAGAGAAAAATTATTTGGACAAGAATTCCATATCTTTGGGCTAAATAGGCAAGTACTTCGGACACAAGGCAGCTGGGTCTGAACTTAATCCTCTTCTCGGGCGCTTCAATCGTATGAGCGTAAGTGTGCGTAATTTCTCGGTGGGGCGGACGCAGGATTCCTTCGTTTACGGCCATGAGCCGGGCTTAAATCCAATTTCCCGTGATAATAACTATGTAATCTTATATAAAGCATGGTGTCTGTAGTGCATTACCAGCGTTGCACTTATTTTCAACGGAAGAGACTGCCATCAGTTAGTTACATATTCATCAAACCTTAAAATTAAGGAAGCATAAATTCCAGCATTACTGAGGACAAGACATCGAGCTTCGAGATGACGTCATGAAAGCGATTTGAGTTGAGTTATAAGTCATGGGGATGGCACTTAGTAAAATTCATAATCCTAGAGTGAATTCCGTGTAGAGTGGGCAGGTAGGCAGATTAGCGGTTAGTCAGGTAATCTAAATCTATCCGTGTGAATGGGCGGTCGATTAGCACGGCAAGTATAAGGAAATAGTGATATTATAAAAAACACAACGATATACGTGTATACACAGAATATAACGATACGCAAGTAGTAATAATGTAATTACTAATAGGCATAACATATAAGAGAAGAAATAGATGATTTAATTAATTCGAAAACAATAAACATGAATATGATGAAAACAACCGAATATAACAATAATTAATAAACTTGAAGATAATCATTTGTTCTGAGAGAAATGATAATATACTAAACTATGCGGTGTGAGGACAAACATGATAGACAGAAAAAATACTAATAACACAATATATCAATTACGGGATGGTTAGGGCAGGGGAATGAGGTGTGAGGTGAGGGTGTATGTCACTTAGGTCTGACCTCAGTGTGTGACTTCGTTTGTTGTGTTGAAAAGAAAACAATGGTTGACAGCGAGAAGTTATGTAGTATAGAGTTAGTAGTAGTGTGTGTTCGTTAAGGTGTGGGTGGGTATAGAGAGGGTAATAGTTAATCTGGCACTAATAGGCACACATACCTTTAATATAGGCGAGTAAATAGATAGATAGAACTGCGACTTCATGGTTGTGCTGACGAGGGTTGGCGAAGACTTGGCGAGGTAGGTGAGCCAGATTGGCGAGTGTGGCAGGCGTAGAGTGAGGGAAGATATCGTCAGCGACTTCGTCAGGAGGGTTTGCACAGGCGTGAGAGGTCGTCAGCGCGAAGTAGTAGGGCAGACATGATGCGGGTAGGCATGGACCAGAAAAGGACTTGGTAGCGATGGCTTGAAGGGAAGCGAGGAGGCACTTAGGCGGGAGTAGCTTGTCGGCAGATAGCGTGGCTCGGCAACAGGCGTCGGCCAGGAGCGAAATGGTAAGTGAATTACCGTCGGCGTTGTGAGGCTCCTGATCGCCGCTGCCATCAGATGTGAACGAGAGACAATCGCACGCCACCAGATGTGAACGATACGAGAGGTTGGGAGCACCGCAGTCGCCAGATGAGAGTGATACGAGAGACGGCCTTGTTTATAGCAAGGAAACGTACATGGCTATCTGTTGACTTGTTTCCATGCGTGTGTTTATAGGTATACAAGTGAATACATATATATATATATATATATATATATATATATATATATATATATACACACAGCTATATATATCTAGCCGTCTATATAGATAGATAGGTAGATAGCTATCTATCTATCTATATACATATATACACGTACATACATACATACATACATATATACATACATACATACATACATACATACATACATACATACATACATACATACATACATACAAAATACAAACATACATATATACATATATATATAATTATATATATATATATATTCATATATTTATGTATGTATATATGTAGACGCTGATATATCACATCCTTTATATCAGCAGCTGGTATATCACATATTTTGTATATCACGTATTCTGTAACACTGCGATCGGAGAGGACTGTATGGTTTAAATTCATCTTATGCGTCATATCCGCCGAGAAGGCCTCGGCGAGTACCACTGGGTCAACACATGGTCTGTATCAACCGTAAGAGCTGACCTGTCACAAAATGTTTGCGCGAGGGGTCGTGCCATAGGAGGTGATGGCGGTTCTCCATATGATCGATGTTGGGAGAAGAGATGATGAGGTCGCGACCTAACTAATGTATAACATATGAAGTAGAATGTTACTTGACGCTGTAGCCTGTGTATGCTTAAAGTGTGAGGGCAGTTCGAGGGGAACCTCCGTGCCGTCAAGAGACTCTGGAATCAGACAGTTAAGCTGATATTCTGACTGTTTCCGCAATGCGTATGTATCCAATATTTGTAGAAGGTTCTTTATTATATAATCTAATATACATTGTTATTTAGTGGCTTTGTATATTGTGTGCATTTTACAATCTATGTATTAATTAACAAGTTTGACCGCTACTGAATAAACCTTAAGCGAGTGCTACGCAGCGGTCACCACACACCCAATGGCAATCATAGGCGTTCTTCGGCGGCCGCAATCTATCTATCTACACACACACACATATTTATATATATATATATATATATATATATATATATATATATATATATGTATGTATATATATATATATATATATATATATATATATATATATATATATATATATACCCCTACTTTTCCAATCTCTACCTTCCTTAAATTTCACCACTTTACCTTCTTCCCCCCCCCCCCCGCCCTTCGATTTCTTCACCTCTTTACTTCATTGTTTATGATTATGTATGTAATATATATATATATATATATATATATATATATATATATATATATATATATATATATATATATATATATATGTGTGTGTGTGTGTGTGTGTGTGTGTGTGTGTGTGTGTGTGTGTGTGTAGATAGATTGCGGCCACCGAAGAACGCCTATGATTGCCATTGGGTGTGGGGTGACTGCTACCACTGCGTAGCACTCGCTTAAGGTTTATTCAGTAGCGGTCAAACCTGTTGATTTTTATAATTGTACAAATGAACACAATATACAAAGCCGCTAAATAACAACGTATTATAGACTGTACAATAAAGAAGTTTCTACAAATATTGGATATATACGCATTGCGGGAACAGTCAGAATATCAGCTTAACGGTCTGATTCCAGAATGAATGTTATGGGGTCTTACGGAAAGGAGGTTCCCCTCAAAACTGCCCTCCCCATTTTAAAAACAAAACAAAAAAGCTAAAACGTTAAGGGAAACCCTTCATTTCTATGTATACATAGTTAGGTCCCCGACCTCATCATCTCATCTCCCAGCATCAATCATACGAAGAGCCGTCACCACTTCCTATGGCAGGGCCCCCTGGGCACAAAACTTTTTGGACAGGTCAGCGTTTAGGGTGAAGGGGACCTTTGTTTTTACCCCGGGGTACTGGGCCGGGGCCCTTCCAGCGGTTTTGACGCAGAAGAGAATTTATACCATACAGGCTTCTCCGATCGAAAGTGTTACAGAATATTTTGATATACGAAATATATGATTACCAGTGCTGAAAGGAAGTTTGTGAATGACAGCGGGCCCCCTAGATAGGTAGATAGATAGATAGATGTGTGTGTGTGGGTGTGTGTGTGTTTTGGGGTGGTGTGGTGTGTTTTTGTGGTGTGTGTGTGTGTTTTTGTGTGTGTGTGTGTGTGTGTGTTGGGTGTGTGTCCCCCCCCGCGGGGGGGGTGCGTGCACGTATGAATGTGCCCCCCCAACCCCCAACCCCGCCAATCCTTCCTTTTCGCAGCGGGGGACAACGCCTTTGACAGGGCCCAAGCACTTAGGCTTTACGCCCCCAATGAAACCCCAAGGAAAAGCTTTATTTGGTTTTGGCCTTAAGTCGACATCAGCGGCAGGCGCCCGGGGGGGGGGGGGGGGGGTTGTGCAGGGGGGGAAAGGGAATAGGGGGAAAGGGGCGGGGGGGGGGGGGGCAGGAGGGAGGTATAAGGGAGGAAGGGGATAAGGGTCAGAGTAAGGGATGTTGATATGACTGGACCCATGCAAACACACAAATGGTAGATAGAGACGGATAGATATATTCGGATGCATGTATCTATATGAATAAAAGAATTGGGAAGCATACATAACCATTAAAAATAAATTGGTTAAGAATAAACCCACATGGGAAAATTTTACACACACACCACCACAAAATATACATTATATATATTTTATATAAAGATAATAAGATTAAAATTTTAAAATAATATATAATTTTTAAATTAGGGGTTAAAAAAGGAATAGATATATATATATAGGAAAGGGTAAAATTAAATTTTTATGTAATATTATATAATAATATAATATAAGTATTTAAAGGATTATATAAAATATATATAGACCTAAACACGCAAAAATTAATAAAAGATTATAAATAATATATATTTTAAAATAATATATTATATAATATAGATATATATTATATTTTATAAGGGGGAAAATAATGTAAAAATAAAATATGGATAATATATAATTTTATAATATTATATAAATAAATATAAAAGATAGTTTTATATTAAAATATAAAAAGATAAAGATATAATAGAATAATAATAATATAAAATATATAAAATATTAGATATAAAAATATAATAAAACAAAAATACACGAAAAATAAAAATATTTTAAAAATAATTTTATAAAATATATATATATAATAATAAATAATAATAATTAAAATTTTAAATAAGAAATAATATATAAAATATGTAAAATATTTTAAATTTTAAAGGGAAATAAATTGATATAATATATAATAATATATATATATATAAAATTTATAGGGTATTTTATATATAAAATTAATTTGGGGAAAATATATATGTATATATTTTAGTATAGATAATATTAATAGATATATATATATATATATTTTTTAAAAAATAAATTAAAGGGGTATAAAATATATATAAAAATATTTTTATTTTTAAAAAAATTTTAATATCCCATATATTATAAAATATAATTAAATTTTTAAAATATATATATATAATATTATATTAAAATTTTAAATATATATAGTATATTAAATTTTAGTATATTATATTATTTTTTATATTATATTTAATTTTAAAATAATTATATATATATAATGTATATATATAATTATAATATATATTTTTAATATATATTTTAACAAAATATATATATATAGAAAAATATAGATATAATAAAATATATATATATATAATATATATATATTATAATAAAAATTTTAAAAGAAATATAGTTTATAAATTTTAATTTTAAAATATTTTATATATATATAAATATTTTTTTTAATTAAAATATTTTATATATATATATATATAATATAAAATAATATTTTTTGATTTTTTTTTTTGGGTTTTTTGGTTTTACATAAAAATTATATATATAATATATTTTATAAATATATAATATATATATGTATGTTTTATTATTTGGGGGGTTTTTGGGGTGTGTGTGTGTGGTTTGTATATGTGTAAAATATTATGAATAATATTATATATATATATATATACTTTTTATAAATTATTTTAATATATAGATATAAAAAATTTTATTCCCTTTTGGGGGGTTTTAAAAATTATATATTGAATATATAATATATATAAATATATATATATTTATATTATATATATATATATATATATTATAAGGTTAAAAAAATATTATACATTTTAAATTTATAAAATATATTTTAGATATATATAAAATATAAAATATATAATAAATATATTATTAAAATTAAAAGTTTATATTCAAAAATATTTTAAAAAATAATATAAATAAAAATACAAAAAATTTTTATCAAATTTTTAAAAATATATAAAATTAAAAACTAATTTTTATTTTATATATATATATTATAAAATTTTAAAAAAAAACACCAAAACCACACACACACACACGCACCCACACACACCACACACACCCCCAAAACCCCACACCCACACACACACCCACAACACACACACACGCACACACACAATACAAAAACACATACACACATATATATATATATATATAATATATATATATATATTATAAATTTTTTAAAAAATATTATTAATATATTTAAAATTTTATACATAAATGCAAAAAAAATTTTTACAGCTGTAAATGAAAACCAAATTTTTTTTCCCCCTTTAAAAGTAATCCAATTTTGTTTTTTGAAGTTTTGAAAAAATTTCACAGGTTTAAAGGAAAATAGTTGCCAGTAGTACGTTTATACATTTATAGAAATTAATCAAAATTGAATTTAACCGTTTATAGGATTTTCGAAGGTCGCATATAAGGTTAAGATTTATTATAATAATGACAGGAGTTTATCTAGCTATCTATCGTCATTTTGGCATCTACGAACGCCTAAAGACTTATCGTCAGCGAAGATATGCAAAAAGAGCAGAGGAGGAATATAGAATGCTATCCAACTTGCCAGAAATTAATTAAGAATTTCTCGATAATCACAGCGTCAAGTTTCTCTGAGCAAAACTTTAATCATGGAAGTAATTTAAGCCAACCACTTCACTGCCTGTACCTCCCACCCCCACCCCCACTCCCACCCCCACCCCCGACCCCGCCCACCCTTTCACTCTTCCCCCTCACACATACACACAAATACACATACATACATTCAACAAACTCACTGATATAAATCTATAGTTACATATACACACGGTGTTTATATATGTATATATATATATATATATATATATATATATATATATATATGTATATATATATATATATATTATATATGGGGCCGCGGTGGCCGAATGGTTAGAGCATCGGACTCAAGACTGTCACGACGGCAATCTGAGTTCGAGGGTTCGAGTCACCGACCGCCGCGTTGTTTCCCTTGGGCAAGGAACTTCACTTCGATTGCCTGCCTAGCCACTGGGTGGCCAAGCCAGCTCAAGTCAGTGCCGGGTAAATAGAGATGGTGACTCGATAAAAACACCGGGCGGAAGGCAATGGCAAACCACCGCTCTAAAAATTGCTAAGAAAAAATCATGGAAGCCCATGATCTCCAAGGCCGCGGTGGCCGAATGGTTAGAGCGTCGGACTCAAGACTGTCACGATGGCAATCTGAATTCGAAGGTTCGAGTCACCGACCGCCGCGTTGTTCCCTTGGGCAAGGAACTTCACCTTGATTGCCTACCTAGCCACTGGGTGGCCAAGCCAGCCCAAGTCAAGTGCTGGTCCCAAGCCCGGATAAACAGAGAGAATGATTACCTAAAAAGGTACCACCGGCACTCTCCGTGGAAAGGAACTGGGGACCCTACCACGTACTCACTCCAAGAGCATCACAACATGAAAACTACAATTAAGTATCATGCTGTGACCACGGCGGCTCAGACATGAACCTAACGTTAAAAGAAGAAGATATATATATATATATATATATATATATATATATATATATATATATATATATATATATATATATATATGTGTGTGTATATGTACACACACACACACACACACACACACACACACACACACACACACACACACACACACACACACACACACACACACACACACACACACACGTACACCCACGTACACACCGTAAATTCTGACTTACTTTCGCTTTTATCAAACTTCCCCCCTCCCCCTCCCCCCCCTCTCCTTCCCACCGACTTGTAGATCTTATAAATCTTTTCTTTCATTAATACTTCACAGAGGAAATGACCGCAAGAAATCCATTTCGTCACGGAATGAAACCAGGGGGAGGGAGGGGAGGGGAAGAGGGGAAGGGAGGGAGGGGAGGAGGGGAAGGTAGGGAGGGAGGGTGGGAGGAAGGGAGGGAGGGAGGAGGGGGGGAGGGGAGGATGGGAGGGTAAGGAGAGAGGGTGGGAGGAAGGGAAGGTGCGAGGGAGGGAGGGTGAGAGGGTAGGAAGGGAAGGTAGGAGAGGAGGGGGGAGGGGAGGGTAGGGTAGGGAGGGTCAGAGGGAAGGAGAGAGAGAGAGAAAAAAGAGAGGAGGGAGATAAAACGCTTGAGGCGAGCGTGTCTCTTCCTTGCGAAGAAGAAGAAGAAAAAAGAAAAGAAGAAGAAGAAGAAGAAGAAGAAGAAGAAGAAGAGGAGGAGGAGGAGGAAGAAAGAGGAAGAAGAAGAAGAAAGAGGAAGAAGAAGAAGAAAAAAAAGAAGTAGAAGAAGAAAAAGAAGAAGAAGAAGAAGAAGAAGAAAAGAAAAAGAAGAAGAAGAGAAGAAGTAAAGGAGGAGGAGGAAGAAGAAAAAGTAGAAGAAGAAGAAGGTGATGAATCATAAAAAGAAGACGCAGAAGATGATGATGATGAGGAGGAGGAGGAGGAAAAAGAAAAAGAAGAAGGAGAAGAAGCAGAGGAAACAGAAGAAGAAGGAGGAGGATGAGGAGGGGAAGGAGAAAAAGAAGAAGAAGAAGAAAAGCAGAAAGAAGAAGAAGAAGAAAAGCAGAAGAAGAAGAAGAAGAAGAAAAAGAAGCAGAAGAAGAAAAGAAGAAGGAGAAGGAGAAGAAAGACAATAAGAATAATAGAGAACAAAGGAAGAAAAAATCTATATGCTTGAGAATCTTGCAGAAGAAGTGAAAGTTTGCAAGCAGGCAAGTAAACAAACAGAGAGTTGTTTAGACAGAAAGTGTTGATTTGTCTTCTGAACGCTGCAGTTTTTACCTTTTTTGTATTTCTCTCTCTCTCACTCTCTCTCTCTCTCTCTCCTCACTCTCCTCTCTTCCCTCCTCAATCTCTCTCTCTCTCTCTCTCTCGGTCTCTCTCTCTCCATCTCTCTCTCCTCTCACTCTCTCTCTCTCTCTTTCCTTCTCTCTCTCTCTCTCTCTCTCTCTCTCTCTCCCTCTCTCTCTCTCTCTCTCTCTCTCTCTCTCTCTCTCTCTCTCTCTCTCTCTCTCCTCTCTCCCATTGTGTGAATCTTTATTTAATAAATCATTTGTTATTAATGAATTTGTTCCTAATGATAATTGCATTGTTTTCTGCTTTGTATGATAATGATGATCATGATAGCAACTGTGATAATTATGATGACGATGATGATAATGACGATGATCGTGAAGATGATGTTGATGATGATGATTATGAAGATGGTCATGACGATGATCGTGAAGATAACGAGGAGGAGGATGATGATCGTGAAGATGATGACGATGATAATGACGATGTTGACGATGATCATGAAGATGGTAGCGAGAATAATAATAATAATAATAATAATAATAATAATAACAACAACAACAACATAACCAACACTAAAACATCACCATCACCAAAACATAACTCCATTTAACCAAATGACACACAAAAATACATATCGTGAAAAAGAAAAATCAAATAAATAAATAGAAAGTTAACAGTGACGTCACACCTTTCTCTCTACCTGGCGTGTTACGGTAACCTGGCGACGCGTAATTATTGCGTGATGGTGGTGAAGGAAGTTTAAGAAGATGAAAGAACACTTAACAGATTGCCAGCGCGGAAAAAGAGACGTTCGTATCGGCTGTCTAGTCATGTGCGTCTGTTTTATATATATACATATATATATATATATATATATATATATATATATATATATATATATATAATATATATTGTGTGTGTGGTGTGTGTGTGTGTGTGTGTGTGTGTGTGTGTGTATGTATGTGTGTGTGTGTGTGTGTGTGTATGCATAAGCGCATACAAATATACCTACGTACATGCAGGCATACATTTTCATATACATCCATACAAACACAGACACGCATACATACATAAGTATATTAATACATGTGTTTTTGTGTATTTATATATATATATATACATATATATATATATATATATATATATAATATATATATATAGTGTATATATTATGTAGGTATAATACATATAAAATGACACACACACACACAAACACACATGCATATATATATATATATATATATATATATATATTATTCTATATATTATATATATATAGTATAATTATATATAATATGTATATATGAATATATATATATTATATATATTATAATATATATTATATACATATACATATATATGAATGTATGTATGCATATACACACATACACACACGCATACATACATATATATATACATATACATATATGTGTGTGTGTGTGTGGTGTGGTGTGTGTGTGTGTGTAA
>NC_051398.1:47544413-47549413 GCF_015228065.2 Penaeus monodon
TTCCTTCTTCTCCCACTCCATCCTCGTCTTCCCCCCCCCCTAATCACCTTGCTTTTCTCCCTTCGTTCCTTTATCTTTTTCTCTCTCTCTTCCCTCTTTCTTCGTTTCCCTTCCTCTTTCCTTCGTTCTCTTCCCTTTTCTTTATTTTCCTCTTCTCTTTCTTCTTCCCTCTTCTCCTTCGTTTTTCCTTTTTTATTCCTCTTCACTCCCTCATAATTTTTTTTCCTTTCCTCTTTCTCCTTCGTCTCCTCTTCCCTCTTCTCCTTCGTCTCCTCTTCTCCTCTCCTCCTTTCCCTCTTCTCCTCTCCCTCTCTTCTTTTCTGTATTATTGACCAATGCAAAGATTTTTTTAAAAATATACACTTGCTTAGAATACAGGAATACATTTTAAAAAATTAAGAATGTAAAATATTCATTCTAATATAACAAGATCCATTGTTAAACTGAAATTAACTATCATCACAATGAATTCCTGATACTTAAGTGGAAAATATATATGTAAGAATTCCGAATCTTTTAGTAGAAAAATTACTGAATCAATAGATGTAGGAATTTTTTTTACTATTAATATAAGAATTAGCATTTTTTCGTGTTAAAAAGCGTGGTTTTAATGTAATATTTCCACGTTGCGTTGATCGAAAATATATTTTTTCGAAAATAGGATTTTTTTTTTCTAGTAAGGGATCCTGCTCCTAAAATATCGATTTCTGCTCCTAAAACTATCGATTCCTGCTCCTAAAAGTATCGATTCCTGCTCCTAAAAGTATCGATTTCTGCTCCTAAAAGTATCGATTTCTGCTCCTAAAACTATCGATTTCTGCTCCTAAAACTATCGATTTCTGCTCCTAAAACTATCGATTTCTGCTCCTAAAAGTATCGATTTCTGCTCCTAAAAGTATCGATTCCTGCTCCTAAAACTATCGATTTCTGCTCCTAAAAGTATCGATTTCTGCTCCTAAAAGTATCGATTTCTGCTCCTAAAAGTATCGATTTCTGCTCCTAAAAGTATCGATTCCTGCTCCTAAAAGTATCGATTCCTGCTCCTAAAACTATCGATTTCTGCTCCTAAAAGTATCGATTTCTGCTCCTAAAACTATCGATTCCTGCTCCTAAAAGTATCGATTCCTGCTCCTATAAGTATCGATTCCTGCTCCTAAAAGTATCGATTCCTGCTCCTAAAACTATCGATTTCTGCTCCTAAAACTATCGATTTCTGCTCCTAAAGGTATCGATTTCTGCTTCTAAAAGTATCGATTCCTGCTCCTAAAAGTATCGATGCCTGTCCCAGATGCAGCGGAGATATCAGAGTGCCAGCTTATATCTCTCGTATTTGATCAAGTGCCATGCAAATATGAAGTGCCAGTTAGACGAACCCATTCAATAACAGCTCTTGGCACCCTCCCCCCCCCCCATCCTACCGCTTCCCTCCTTGTCAATTCCAACTTCCTCCCCCCCCCTCTCTCTCTCCCCACCCACCCATGATAGGTATCCTCTCCCTCCCTCCCCCACCCACCACCACGGTCACCCACCCCCCACCCCCTCTACAGGCCACTACACCCCCCCCCCACCTCTAATATCAGCTCAAAGCATCCCCCTCCCCAGTCCTGGAACCTCCACCCCCCCCCTCTCTTCTCCCCAATTTCCAAACCTCTCCCCACTCATTCACCTCTGAGTCCCCTTCCCCCTACTTCCCTCCCCTCCCCCCTCCCTCTCCCTTCCCTCCCCTCCTACAGCAAGCTCCTACAGTTCATTAATCATTTAGGGAAGGTATAACTTGGTTATATCATCGGAAACTCGCCTCTATGATACATCGGCATAGGTGGGGGGTACCGGTTGGGGGATGGGATGAGGGTATGGGGGTAAGGGGAGGAGGGGGAATAGAGGTTAGAAAAGGGGTGTATATACAGGTCTGTGGTTAATTGGGGGAGGAGGGATATGGGTCAATGGGTATGGGGAGGAGGGGGGGGGAGGGAAAAGCAGCGTGGGAAAGTGTGGGTGGGAAGAGAGTAGGAAGGAGGAGGAGAACGAAGGAGGGAGGAAGAAAGAGAGGAAGAAGGGAAGGAAAGGATGAGAAAGAAGTGACTCACGGAAAAAAAGAATAAATTTCCTTGTCTGTTTAATGTAATGCTTTGAGAATGAGAGATGAAAGACACGTTCGTCTTTTGGAAGATATAGAAGTGGATCAATATAAAAAAAGATAAATTTTTATGGAGATATGAATACGCTCCTCCCATATATATATGTATATATATATATATATATATATATATATATATATATATATATATATATATATATATACATCTCTCTCTCTCTCTCTCTCTCTCTCTCTTATCTCTCTCTCTCTTCTCTCTTCTCTCTCTCTCTCTCTCTCTCTCTCTCTTCTTCTCTCCTCTCTCTCTCTCTCTTCTCTCTCTCTCTCTCTTTCTCTCTCTCTCTCTCTCTCTCTCTCTCTCTCTCTCTCTCTCTCTCTCTCTCTCTCTCTCTCTCTCTTTATTTGCCAGATATCTACGACCAAGGACCCAGATAGGTAATAACTAGAACAAGAAGATAACAAAGACTACGACCAGGACAAAAACAAAGACTGAGACCGAGACAATAATGTCATCACGGTCAACGGTGATTGGCTAACAGGCTCTCCGTCGAAGGTATCCGAAGCGTCTCTGAGTATGATTTACAGACAGAACGAAAACGAAAAAAAGGGTCAGATTGATGAAGGGGAAACTGAATTAAACCGAAAGATTTTTTTAAAATTTAAGAAGAAAAAAAAATATTAAGAAATGCAATATTATCATTAGCACGGGTAAGTGATGATCACTTCCCAAATGATCCACGTTCAGCTGCAAGGCGAGAGAACATTCTTCCACCTGCTCCACATTTGTCACTTCCACTTTCTCCGCTGTGGGTGAAAATTGCAGAGAGCACAGGTGACTCAGAGTGTTGTGTTGAGACGTATTGAATGATATTAAAGTCATTTGATCATCTTTCCTCTGACTAGCGTGTAATGCGATGTTGCAACTGTAGAAAATAAGTCTCTTGAACTAGATTTTATTAAAAATAGTAGTAGCAATAATATTAATGATGGTAATTATGACAATAGTAATAATTATGATGATGACGATAACAATGATGATAATAATAAAAATAATAATACTGATGATAATAATAATAGCAATAACGATAATAACAGTAATAAAGATAATGATAATATTAATAATGAAAATGATGATAGTAATATTAACAATATTAATACTGATAAAAATGCTGATCATAACAACAACAATAATTATAATATTGATAATAACAATAGTAATATTCACAAAACAACAACAACAACAATAGTGAGGATAACGATAATGAAAACAACAACAATAATAATAATAATAGAAATTATAATAATGATAATAATAATAACAGTAACGATGATGATGATAATAATAATAATAATCTTATTATTATTATTATTATCATCATCATCATTATTATAATAATGATGATAATGATAATAATAATAATAATAATAGTAATAGTAATAATAATACTAATAATGATAATAGTAATATTGACAATTATAATGATTATAATAATGATAAGAAAAATGATAATAGTAATAATGATTATACTAATAGTAATAATATGATGATGAAAATTGTAATAGTAATAATAGTAATGATAATGATAATAGTAATAATGATAACATAATGATAATAGCAATAATACAAATTCCAATAATGATTATGATGATCATGATAATAATAATAATAATAATAACATAGACCGTCTGTACGTCCCTAGAAGTAAAGGAGGTAGGGGGATGATGCAGTTGGAATTATCATACAAAACAACAACGAATGGTCTCCTGCAATACTTAGATCTAACCAACGACTGGATGCTTCAATTAGTTAGAGTACATGTAAACTCTAAAAGGTCACACTCACTAGTAAAGGAATCAAATAAATTTTCTCAAGAATTAGGTACTGAGAGCGAAAATATCGAATATATGTTGCCAACACTGGCTGCTAAACATAGAAAACAAAAAGCAAAGAAGGTCGGACAAGAAAAACTTGAATCTAGGTGGCATGAAAAGCCTCTCCACGGACAGTTTGCAGCTCGAAGCAAACACACTGATGTAGATAAAACTGTGACCCATCAATGGCTTAGAAGCTCTGGACTTAAAAGGGAAACAGAGGGTTTTATTCTTGCAGCCCAAGATCAAAGTTTGTTTACCAGAAACTATCAAGCTAACATCTTGCACAATGGCACTGACTCAAAGTGTAGGTTTTGTGAAGACAAGGTTGGGACAATTGATCACCTTGTATCTGGTTGCTCAATATTAACACCGAATGAGTACAAAAATCGACACGACAGAGTGGGCAAGTACCTGCACTGGAAGATCTGCAAACACTTTTCTATCGGAACACAGGATAAATGGTACAAACACCATCCAGAGCCAGTTACTGAAGGCAAAGATGCTACAATCTTGTGGAACTTTCCAATTCACACAGATCGTAATATATAAGCAAATCGTTCAGATATGTCATCAAGGACAAAACAAACAACACTTGCCTGTTTATAGATATGAGCATCCCCTCAGACAGAAACGTCCCAACGAAAGTGTTCGAGAAGATATCAAAGTATAAAGACCTGGAAATAGAGGTGGAAAAGATGTGGCATTTAAAAACCAAAACTTTGCCTGTTGTTATTGGAGCTCTTGGACTTATAAAAGAAAGGTACGGACAACTTTCTTGAACAAGTACAAGGATATCCAAAATTAGAAGTCCAAAAAATAGTCTTAAACAGTACAACACATGTTCTCAGAAGAGTCTTATCAATCTGAAGTGTTTTTTGTGTGCGTGAACTGATTTGACTGGATGTTTTGATTTGTGGTTGTGCTGCATATTTTGCATGTTTTTGTTGATGTTCCATTGCCTCAAACTTCAATCACCCTAGGTCGCTGGTAGTGACTCGGTGTTTGATTTTAATTAGCAGATCTAAGGAAA
>NC_051398.1:47569333-47574333 GCF_015228065.2 Penaeus monodon
TGATATATAATAAGATATGATAATAAGATAATAATAGATAATGGGATAATGAGATGATGATGAGATGATATGAGATATGATAATACGATGCAATAATAAGATAATGATATTAAAGATAATAATGAGATGATGGTGAATGAATAATACATAATAATGATGAAATACATAATAATGATAATGATCTAAAGACTAATGAATAATAATAATAATAAGGATAATAAAGATAATAATGATGATGATAATAATGATGATGAAAATAATCATAATAATGATGAAAATAATCATAATAATGATAATTATCATAACAACAAGAATAATCATAATTATGATAATAGTAATAATTGTCATAATCATAATAATTATCATAATCATAACTAGAATAACTGCCGTGCCGTCAGCACTGGTTGATCATCTTCAGAAATCAGTGAAATTAAATAATATTCATGTGTGATTATTGCAAGTGATTTTTTTATTTCTGCATTAACGAATTAGCAACCCAAAATTAACCTCCCGGGAAACGAACCCCTGAAAGTGAACCTCTGCCAAATGAACCCTGTGACAACTCAATCCCTAAATATGAACCTCGCGGCAAATGAACCTTTAAAAATGAACCTCCCTGGCAAATGAACCTTTAAAAATGAACCTCCCTGGCAAATGAACCTCCCTGGCAAATGAACCTTTAAAAATGAACCTCCCGGCAAATGACCTATAAAAATTAATCTCCCGGCAAATTTACCCCTAAAAATGAACCTCGCGGCAAATGAATCTTTAAAATTGAACCTCCCCGTTAAAAATAAATCTTCCCAGTAATTGAACCTTTAAAAATGAACATCCCCGGCAAATAACCCCTTGAAAATGAACCTCCTCAGCAAATGAACCCCTTAAAAATGAACCTCCCTGGCAAAAGAGCCTTTAAAAATGAACCCCTAAATATGAACCTCCATATATAAGTCACATACCAGCAACTAAACCACTCAACAAACGAACGCCAAGGCAAATGAACCTAAAATTACCAATACGATAACGACAGAGAATCAATAGCATTACCGTAGCCAATTTAGGTGACCCTCCACCCCACACCACCTTGTAATACAAACCAAAAACAACAAGAAAAGAACAATATCATCTACCTCACGGACATAACAAGTGTCGACGAGGAGACCGTGCTGGCCACCACCTGACGGAGATCAGACTGGTGAAACGTTTGTCGACGTTTGTCATCTTCGACTGAAACGTTTCGTGGGGGTCCGCCGTTGACCTGCCTTACGTGCACTCGCCATGTCGACGAACCTGCCTGGAATGAGTCTTTGTATATAGAAGTTGTGAAAATGGGGTTTAGAATGTTTATCTTATGTCTAAGATTTGTGAAAAATTGGTTGAAACATTTTTTTTATATCTAAAATTTGTGAAAATGGGGTTGAGAATGTTTATATTATTTCTAAAATTTGTGAAAATGTGGTTGAATATTTTATATTATATCCAAAATTTGTGAAAATGTGGTTGAATATTTTATATTATATCTAAAATTTGTGAAAATATGGTTGAAATTTTCATCTTATATCTAAAATTTGTGAAAATGTGGTTGAATATTTTATATATCTAAAATTTGTGAAAATGTGGTTGAATATTTTATATTATATCTATAATTTGTGAAAATGTGGTTGAAATTTTTCTCGTATATCGAAAATTTGTAAAAATATCTAACATGAATGGAGAAATACACACCCACATACACACGAGACGTGAACGAAAACTACACATTTTAACGAACTACCAACCACCAGTTATAAAAGCAAAACAAACCACGAAGAGGGTAAAATACATCGAAAAAATTTGAACACTTGCGCACGTACACGTTGTGGATGACATATGAATATCAGAATCATTCATAACTTGAATATTTTTATGATAAGGTCAAAAGAACACGTTATAAATGATATCAGGTTTTTAAATATAAATTGAATCTCGACTTAAATGTACAACCATTATGAATCTTATATGTATTTCATATCCATATGTACTGTAAAAAATAGTATTTTGAATTTGAATTTGAAGACATTCTAACGATGATTAGAGCAGTATTACAAATCAGCGAGGTATCGCATATGAATAAGGATGTATAGATAACTGAAAATGAACAGAGAGAGAGAGAGAGAGAGAGAAAGTGAGAGAAGGGGGGAGAAGCTAACAGATAAATAGATACTCGGATAGATTATAGGTGAAAGAAAGAGAGAGAGAGATAGAGAGAGAGAGAGAATCAGAGCAATGTGTTTAACCACTCCTAGCTAACATAGATAAAGATACCATTCATGAAAATTGCTCGGTAAGTTCGCCCTCTGAAATATGGTCTGTGGTTCACATTATACATATTTGTGTTGAAAAATACAGGGTTATGAATGTTCAGCGACAAAATGTGAAAACAGATCATTTAGTTGAATATTTATAATCGACGAAAATTCATACTTTCGTCAACTATACTTATACATCCATAAATAATCAAGTAAAATAACGATTCATTAACGATTAAAACAGATACACTGTATGTATATTTCAACTACTTGCAATTCATCACAGAAAAACAGTTCCATAAAGCAAATTTATCATATACTTATTATATAACATTTCCATAGGGTTTCACTCGCCACAATGCCTTTTCGGACGTACTTTCGGCACGGCGCAGACAGTAGCGTTGTAATCGAAGAAATAGTAATGTCTTCTGTGTACTGTATAAGCTATGTCTTCGATAACATTAAACTGCTTGCACATTTCCCTCACACGCTTTCTCCGCGATGCCTGATTGTCTTTAATGCGGTTTTCTTTCATTTCCTTCAAAACAATCGTGGGAGGCTCACCGCGACCTTCTCGCTTATGGGATGACCTTGTCGAATTCTTCGTCTCACCGGAAGATCTTTCATTCACGCGAGGGTGGAAGTTATAGCTAAACATCACTGTCGTCGCCAGCAGGAGGGCAAAGCCACGGAAGACTTTCTTGCGGAAGAGCATCGGTCTGGTTCTTACGTCTCCGTTCGACGATGGACGAGCGAGTGCACGATACCGCGTTCGCCAAACATCTGTCTGTCCGGCTCGCATGCGGAGGATACAAACTTAGGTGCGCAAATAAACTGGACACCATATGATATTCTCAGGTGGTGACGTCATTGCCGTTGGGGACGCACGCTTTCAACCGCAAAATTTGATCTTGAGAAGCTGTTCTACAACCTTATTTACACAGACCTCCATGTAAACTGTATAAACAATTGCAGTCTATATAACAGTATTTAGAACTTCGTAATCAGTACATCATGAATGTTGAGACTTCATTTTAAAAATTTTCTAAAGATATAGGCTAATGATCCGCTCAACAAATGCCACAACATACAGTGCATGTTCATTACGTCACATCACATGCTTCCTGTTGTCAGAGCCTAGTACTCTGTTCTTTTATTGTAGTTTAAGTGAGGGAAATGGGTTCTCGTATCATATGGTATGCCTCGTAACCCTACAGGTTAGTGCACACCCCTCCTTGTAATCGACCCTTCAGGGACTACAGCTCTCTTTGGGGGATAGTAAGACACAGCCCCCTGCAATATAGGCTTTACTGGCCCTCGTCGCATGCATACAATTCCCTTTCCTTACCTTTCCTCGATATATCTCATGCCCTTCCTTACTATTGCGGACAAGACTACATAGTATGTAGAGGGTTTCCACATAACGATTCCTACAGGTATAAGTACTAGAGCATTAGGTACGAGGGAATCCATCGTTACCAGCAGGAAATCGAACTATTTACCTGTATTTTTTTCCCTTTTCATGTCATAGTCCTAGGAAATGAGGGCCAAGGTGATTTGTATTGAATAACTTAACGCCCTGCCCAATATTGATTTAAGGGCAGATTCAAACCCCTGTGGTCTACCCATCTTATTATCGTGATTATTCATCCAAAAACATATTAAACCAAACTTACCAAAGAAGTCTAAATTCATTGATATGACAATATTCTTATCGAAAACAGTGGAGATATCACTGAGCAGTGAGAATTTTTTTTCTTGGGGGGTGGGGTATACTATGGCTATAGGATCGAAAGAAAAACTCAAAAGTTAATCGCGCAAGTCCAAACCAAGGTATAAGATCAATGTAGTGGCAGGATGCATACCCTTATAGCCGTATGCTTAAAGAAACTGTGGGATTTATTCTTTGAAGCACAAAGTCCCTTACTAGAGAATAATCCCCCCCCCAAAAAAAAAAAAAGATTTATCTGGATAACGCAAAAAATTGTATTCTTGCAAATGAGGGCAATGAAGCAGCGTAAAGAAAAACTTTTAGCATAAAATTACTATGTTGGGATTCGCGTCACACAATCTCTCTGAACATACGGACGTTCGATGTGCGTGTTTGGGTTCTTCTTCTTCGTCTGCTTCTTCTTTTTCTTCTTCTACTTCTTTTTCTTCTTATTCTTCTTATTCTTATTCTTCTACTTCTTCTACCACCACTACTTCTTCGTCTTCGTCTTCTTCATCTTCTACTTCTTCTTTCTCTTCTTCTTCTTCTTCTACTTCTTCTTCTTCGTCTTCTTCTACTTCTTCTTTTTCTTATTCTTCTACTTCTTCTTCTTCTTCTTTTTCTTCTTCCACTTCTTCTATTTCTTCTTCTTTTTCTACTTCAACTTATTCTTTTTCTTCTTCTTCGTCATCTAGAATGATTTACCGATGAAGATGAGACTGGCTCTATATCATTCAGGAAAGCGATGTTTTTTTATGGTAATATTTTCCATAAAAAAAGTTGATATATGACTGAAAGATCCGGGTTTTTTATCTTAACGAAAATTGCACACCTTTGGCGAGGTATAAAATGAACAGGTAAGCTGAGAGCATTGTCATTCTGAATTAAGTTATCATTTCCTATTTTCGTTTTTTTCTTTTTTCCAAAAAAAAAAGAATAATAGGTTTTTAATATCTCAAGATGAACAGGTTGTAAAACAGATATTGCTAATGAAAAAAAGA
>NC_051398.1:47579333-47589333 GCF_015228065.2 Penaeus monodon
TAAAAGATAATAGTATCAATAATAATAAAGGTAATGATAATCAAGGAAATTAGTGATAGTAATAATAGCATCTTTAATTTATTATAAGAATAATGAGAACGATTATAGTGATGATATTAATTTAGTAATAGTAACATTTAAATTTATAACAATGAACTGATTGATACGAAAAAAAATATTGATATGATGATGATAAAATTATGTTAATACACTATCACTCTTCTCCACAATCAACAGTCACAGCATCCAAGCCAAGTGGACATCATACCCTTAGATGTGACTAATGAAGAGGCCATAATAGCAGCCACCGAGCATGTGAAGCAAACGCATGGGGGAAAATTGGACCTTCTTATTAATTCAAGTGGTATCCTCAGTCCAAAGGGAAGGGGCGAGACAAGCTTGAAAGATGTATCGCTTCAGGTAAGGGCACTTGCAGTAGGGCTGGTGTTCTTTATAAAGAGTCCATGGTAGTATAGAAAATATGTGGTTTTTAGTGATGATGCATGTCTACAATTGCAAAAGCAGTGTTTGTTATTGTGGAAAAGGTATGAATCATTGGAGTATGTGATTGTTGTTGAAGAAAATGTGTATATGGCATTGTGTACAATGTGTGTTTTTGCAAGGAATGTGTGTTTGCAATTGTAGATAAAATGTGTCCAACACTGTGGTGAATACATATAATACTGTGGAGAATACTTCCTTTTTGTGTTGCAGGGAAGATGTGTTGTGTTACTGTGTTATTTTGAAACTGTGGTATTGATTTACAAATGGAAAAGTATGTTCAGATCACAAGAACCCTCCTCCCAACACCCCCAAAAAATTATTTAAGTTTACCTGATGTTGGCTGACTGACCCATTTGGAAAAATAAATTGTAAATATAAGCATGTGGAGATGGGCAATAGATTAAACTAATAGAAATGAGACCACGTAAATGGAAAGAAAAGCTTTTGAAGTGTAGAGAAAGATAGTTTGGCCTTTAATAGTAAATGAATAGTTTGTATAGACTGTTATATATTTATCAGTTGTAGTTGGCTTTTTTTTATATTTTGCTGTTCAAAAAATTCCTCTTTTATCTGCATGCACATTTTCTTGTTTTCTACAGGCTCTTCAAGAAACTGTCACAGTTAATACCTTGGGTCCACTGTTAATGGCCAAATACTTCAGTCCACTTTTAGGAGCTGGAAATGGTACCTTTGGCAGACGAGCTCAGAGCGCCAAGGAAAGTCATGCTGCAGTCTTGGTAAACATGTCTGCCAGAGTGGGCTCTATTGGGGGTGAGTATTAAGTAGGTATCATTTGTATGTATAAGAGAAATTTTCAAGAAGGGAGAGGATGAGGGTGAAAACAAATTCAAGTGTTAATAAGAGGAGGGAAGAGGAGAAGGAGAAGGAAAAAGAAAAAGATAGGAAGAGGATTTGGTCTACTTCAAGGATGAAGGTGAGAGAGAGAGAGAGAGGTTGGAGGAGAGAAAAAAAGAAGAGGACAAAGAGAGGGAGGGGTTAGCAACAGAGGCAGAGACAAGAAAGGGAGAGAGAGAGAGAAGAAAAGAGGGAGGGGATTAGAAGGATGGTAAAAGAGAGGGAGAGGGGAGCAAGGTACAGTGCCTTTGGTAGACAAGGTCAACAGGCAAGAGATAATCATGTTTGCAATTCTTTACTCACTCAGTTGCTTGAATGGCCTCTCAGCAAAGAGTAAGTATAATCAAATTATTATTATTCATTTTTGGAGAAAGATTATAAAAAGGAAAAAGAAAAGAGGAAACTAAAGTAAGAAACACCCATCACTCTTTCAGATAACAGATTAGAGAGGGAGGGGTTAGCAACAGAGGCAGAGACAAGAAAGGGAGAGAGAGAGAGAAGAAAAGAGGGAGGGGATTAGAAGGATGGTAAAAGAGAGGGAGAGGGGAGCAAGGTACAGTGCCTTTGGTAGACAAGGTCAACAGGCAAGAGATAATCATGTTTGCAATTCTTTACTCACTCAGTTGCTTGAATGGCCTCTCAGCAAAGAGTAAGTATAATCAAATTATTATTATTCATTTTTGGAGAAAGATTATAAGAAGGAAAAAGAAAAGAGGAAACTAAAGTAAGAAACACCCATCACTCTTTCAGATAACAGATTAGGAGGCTGGTATAGCTATCGGATGTCCAAAGCTGCTTTAAACATGGCCACGAAGAACTTAAGCATCGAACTGGGTAGAGGAAGGAGAAGAGTCATCTGTGTGGCTCTGCACCCAGGTGAGGTTGTTGAAATGCTCAAAAGTATTTTTAAACTTTTTTTTTATGTGTATGTTCAGTTTGATGGTAGAAAAGGTCATGGTGTCATGTGCTTAGGTTGTGATCTGAGTTGGGAAATGCACTGAAGCTTTCTCTTTCTGGATTTATTATTTTCTGTATTTATTTTTATAGAATGTCATTATTAATCCAGCCCTGGCTTTACCACATTTTTTTTTTTTTTTTTTTTTTTTTTTTTTTTTTTTTTTTTTTTTTAATTCCTTCATATTTAAAATTATCTCTCCCTGTCCAAACCATCCAGAAATTTGTAGTATAAAGCAAGTTTATTATAATCAGAGAGAGATCTACTGAAGAAAGGTCCGAGTTGCATTAACAGTTTTACCAATGGTATACAGTAAACAGAACAAACAAGTCCATCTTAATGCGTGGAAAAGTTTTAAGGGCATCATTGTATTTCTGTAATAAATGGAAAACAATGGAGCTATTTCTTAGTCAGTGTTTTTGATTGCTAATATTTGGTTATTAAAGTGAAGTGAAGGTGATATTCATTTGAGTAATAATATTTACCCAGTGCTGATTAATGCCATTAACATATTATGAGAGGATTATATAGCTTAAAATACTGAAATATGACCCAAGTTATTTGTACTAAACACTCCTATGTATATTAGTAGAGTTTTCAGAGCTTTACACACAACACATAAAGCCATTTCTAGAATTGCATCTTGATATGTTCTGCTTTTATTTGCAGGAACTGTTGACACAGATCTCTCACGGCCGTATCACAAGAACGTACCAAAGACCCAATTGTTCTCTAGAGAGCAGTCAGTTAATTACCTGCTCTCTATCATTGACGGTTTAACCATCCATGATTCTGGGAAATACCTGGCTTGGGATGGTTCTGAAATACCCTTTTAATGTTGTAAAGAAAGTAGTCTGTTAAGAAGAAAGAAATCTGTACATTTATTTATTATTCTGATTTCTTCCCTTCCTTATCTATCTCAGGGTATAGTCATGTAAATAAAATTATTGTTGAATATCCTGTCTGATTTTTTTTTTTCAGTACAACCTATTGAAGAAGTACCTTTTGAAGGTGAGAAGAAAATACAAATTAAAATGTATAAATCCAACAAGCTTGTGGCAGACATATACCAGAGTAGTGTATTTCCTGTACCAGTGAAGCCTTAAGTAAGAAAAGTAATGCAAACACTGTTCTGTATTACAGATGCAACTTTGATAGCCATATACCTAGTTAAACTTTATGATAAAATGTGAGTTCAGTGGTTTGCTGATACTGGTAAAATATTCATATCACAGTTCAAGAATAGTTAATGCCTAAATATATGCTTTTGTAGTTAAATCTGATTGTCTTTTTACATATGTTTGTATAAAGTTCAAACCTATCTGGAATTTTTAAAGACATAATATACCCCAAACATCATAAGTCCCTATTCATATCAGATGCATGTTTCCCTTTCTATTACCACATCTGAAGGACATTGTGATTGACCAGGGAATTCTCAAAAACATAATAACAGGATGGCAGAACTATTTACTCCCCCCCCCCCACATTTCTACCAGCTCTTGAAATGTATCCATAAATTCAGATATATTTGTGTATGTGTTTATATATATATATATATATATATATATATATATATATATATATATATATATATATATATATATATATATATATATATATATATATATATATATTTTTTTTTTTTTTTTTTTTTTTTTTTTTTTTTTGTGTGTGTGGTGTGTGTGTGTGTGTGTGTGTGTGTGTGTGTTGTGTGTGTGTGTGTGTGTGTGTGTGTGTGTGTGTGTGTGTGTGTGTGTGTGTGTGTGTGTGTGTGTGTGTGTGTGTGTGTGTGTGTGTGTGTGTGTGTGTGATTTTCTGTCGGAATCAGTGAACACTGATTATCAGTTAGTTAGATTATTTGATGGCACATTTCAAGGGGAAAAGAATCAGCACCAAAGCGGAAGTCTAACAAACAATAACAAAAGTAAGTAGAAGAAGGAATTCCCAACCGCGGCATTGCAGCATACAGGGAAAGCCACAACCGGAAGTGCAATTATTTTGGAGCAACACAAAGCTTGGCAATTATACACAGTACAACGTACCTTTTTTAATGTCAGGTTTATACGCATACATACACAGAGAGAAAGAGGTAGAAGGAGAGAGAGAGAGAAGGTACATGCGTGCGTTTGTATGTGTGTGGCTGTGTTTGTCTACATGTTTATCTGTCTGTCTGTTAGTTTCTTTTTACGTAGTATTAGTTTAGTTTGTCCTTTATCTACCACCTTGGACTACTGCACGGACGTTGGAAAAAAAATAATGTGTGGCCATATATTTATATTGTAATTCTGTTCTGCAAATTTGGGATATAACACGGTTATACCTTGTTGTATACCAATGGAGACCAAACGATCACAAAGTTTTTTTTACACATCATACGAGGTGACTATAAAATTATATTGTGCATTACTAATTTAGGCTATGACGTATAACAATGTTGTTCTCTTTAATACATAGGTTGAGTAATAAAAATCATCTGCACGTGGTCTATTTCATTTCATCAATGAAATACAAAGCACACTTCATTGCAAACCCACGTTTTATTTTTACTCTTTAATTCTCTTAGGCAATCCCACGTTCAACCTTTTTTATTATTTATTCATTTCTCTCAATGACTCCCTCCAGACGCATGTACGAAACACTTCACATGAAAGCCACCGTCTTGACCCAGCTAAGGTAAGGAGCCTGGCGGAGGTTAGCGTAGAGTCCCGGAAACTCCCGGAGGCCGCAACCATAGCCGCTGGAGACGACGCCGGCCAGGACGTGCCTCTTCCGGTCGGCCAGGTACACCAAGGGCCCGCCGGAATCTCCCTGTCGGCGGAGCGATTAGGCGGATATAGAGACGGAAAGACACAAAGGCACACAAAACGACAGGTAAACACACATACATACATACATACATACATACATACGCGCACTCACACGCTCACGCACAGTCAGTCAATCTCTCTCTCTCTCTCTCTCTTTCTCTCTCTCTCTCTCTCTCTCTCTCTCTCTCTCTCTCTCTCTCTCTCTCATTCTCAATCACTTGAATGACAAAAGCGACAACTATTTTCCGAGACGAATGAATAGTAAAGATCCCCCAAAGACCTACCTGACAGGCGTCTTTGCCTCCCTGAGGGTCCCCGGCGCACAAGGTCTCGTTGCCAATTCCCTTCGGCCAATTTCGGGAGTACTGGGGGAGGGTCGAGTAACTCTGGTCGCAGCGGGAGGGGGGGAACGCCGTCAGAGCCACCTCTTGTAGCACCGTGCTTCCGGAGCCACCTGGGGAATGGAGAAAGGCTCACGTGTGTGTTTGTTTGTGTGAGTGTGAATGTGTATTTGTCTGTGTTTGTGTTTGTGTGTGTGAGTGAGTGAGTGAGCGAGCGAGCAAATGTGAGCATGTGTGCGTACTCCATATACGTGTGTATGTGACTAAGATCAGAGCACAAAGCATCAAAGGTCATGACGATTTTTTTTCATTACGGAAAGCACGAATCCACACACTAAAGCATAAGACCTCACCATGCACTGTTGCCCCCCAGCCTGTGACGATGACGACCTTCCCTATGAGGTCTTTCTCTGCCTCGGGACCCCAGGGGAGACACACAGGGTTGATATGGCTCTGTTGAGAGAACCTTAAATTTGAAAGGTATGTAGATATACAAGGGAAAAGGTCTGATTTTCTTACTAAAGCCTTTTGAGCATTTTTAACTAAATCCATCAACAAGCCTTACGTTGAACACCACCCTCCGCCCTAGTTTTATCAGCGCCAGGTCGTGGTAGGATTGAGGGAATCGGTACTCAGGGTACAGGATGGTGTCCTCCACAGGGAAGTCCTCGTGCCTGTCGCCGTCACTTCTCGTGCTGTAGTCGTGTTCACCGAGACGGACTACTGATGCTGACCTGGTGGCGTTGGTGAGAGAGAGAGAAATTAGATGAGGGAGAGGGAGTGGGAGGGGAGGGAGAGGGGGAGGGAGGGAGGGACGGAGGAAGGAAGGAGAGAGAGAGAGAGATCTTGAAGTAAACCACATAACTGCCACAGACGCCTAAGCGAGCAGGTATTTACTGTACATCTGTGGTACTTATCACGGATGTACTTATCGGTTATCTTCGAACTAGTAACTAATACATAGAAAAGCTTAAGAATCGAATAAAAATTGCAGAAAAAGAACAAAGATATGAATCCTGGAATGAAGAAAAAGACGCAAGAACGATGGAAACCTATACGAAACAAAATATAAACAAAAACCTATGTCAGGTTACTACCTAAAAAAAAAAAAACGATATTAATTAACTCGCCTCGTCTGGAAGCAGTGGGCGGCGGTCAAAATCCAGTGGGCGTTGATGAGGGATCCGTCACAGAACCAGTTAGTGTTACCTTGTGAGTCTTTATCTCCAACGAGCGCCTGTCAAACCATCGAAAATGCTTGTTATTCTATTAAATCGGCTTGTAAAATACATCTGAGGAGCTGCCCATAAGGCGTCCCCGCTGTTCGTCACTACTGTGTTTTATTAGTGGATGTTTCAGCTAGAGACATGCGCTGCTGTGATGTAGAGTTTGCTTGACAGCGTGAATATCAAAATTTGTCATATGTTTGGTTCAGAAAAAAATATATAACAAAACATAACGCCTACAACAAAGGAAGAGATTAGGGTTGTGGTTTCCTAATTTCAAAATTGTCGACTTGCACTTTTATACATACGCCATGCCAATGCAACTGTAACTTCTTCACATCGCTCTCACCGTGTATTTGGCCAAGACAAACCTTGCCGGCATCCCACCCACTACCCCATGGATGTTATCCGTTAGGCCAACACCATCAACAGCCAAAGAACCCTTTTTGGTGGCACTCCTGGAGACCCGACTCAAACCGAAGACCGAGGCGACTTCTACGGGAGTGGAGTCGCCGCATTCTGTCCAAGGTGGAGAGGCATTAGAGGAATTGGTGTGGAGTGGAGAGGCATTAGTGGAATTGGTGTGGACTGGAGTGAATTTACTGGGATTTTTGGCAAATGATTTTCGTGCATGTGTCGGTTTTTTGTGTTTGTAGGGCGGAGAAAAGGAGGAAAAGGAGTGAGGGTGGGGAAAAAGGGGAAAGAGAAGATTTATATGTATATATATTTATATATATATATATATATATATATATATATATATATATATATATATATAGAGAGAGAGAGAGAGAGAGAGAGAGAGAGAGTGAGAGAGAGAGAGAGCGCGATTCTATTGAACCAGCACTGAATACCAGTACCGAGTTTAAGACCGGCCAAATAGTAAACAGTCCAGGCGAAAATGCCATACAGTAAAACAAGTTATCATGAATTCAGAAACAAACCTTACCGAAATCCACAACTGGAGCTGATACCTGCAGGGCATGCAGATCACTTGCTTGGCTGTTATCATCTGAAAAATACATGTATGCGATAATCCACGGTAAAGTATTATCACTGACAAAGTCTGAAGCACACAAGTGAAATTCCGTGACAAGGGAAACTGATGTAAAACCATTTACGTATGTGTGTGTGTGTGTGTGTGTGTGTGTGTGTGTGTGTGTGTGTGTGTGTGTGTGTGTGTGTGTGTGTGTGTGTGTGTGTGTGTGTGTGTGTGTGTGTGTGTGTGTGTGTGTGTGTGTGTACATGTATATATATATATATATATATATATATATATATATATATATATATATATATATATATATATGTATGTATGTATACACAGAGTATATTCACATATATACAACACACACATATATAATATATATATATATATATATATATATATATATATATATATATGTGTGTGTGTGTGTGTGTGTGTGTGTGTGTGTGTGTGTGTGTGGTGTATACATATATATTTATATATATATATGTATATATATATATATATATATATATATATATATATATGTATATATATATATATATCTACACACACACACACACACACACACACACACACACACATATATAATATTATATATATATATATATATATATATATATATATATACAACATCCATGCAATCGCCCAGGGAAATAAGACCACCACCGACTCACCCTCAGGAAGCGGGCAGCAGACGACAGGCGAGCGCCCCTCAAAGCCGCACGGGACAGGCCTCTCCCCCGAGTTCAGCTGAAGGACTGCCGAGGCGCAAGAGCGGATGGGGAGACACCGACCCTCCGCCCCCGACCTCAGCTGGCAGGTCGTCGTCAGCATCTCCTCCGGGTATGTGACTGTCGTGGGGAGAGGGGACTGTCATGAGCTATTTATTTGAAAAGGAGGAAGGAAATCATCACTTCTTTTGTCATCTTCGTCATTATCATCAATATCGTTATCATCGCCACGTCTTTATTTACCTACCCATTTGTTTATCACGATTTCTTTTATTTACTTTTACCTTTCGTTTATTTTTTTCCATTTCTGTTTTTTTTTTTTTATCGAACAGAGATGACTCATAAAGAAAAGAAAAAAATCAGCATAACAGACGAACTCCTATACCGCATTCTGCTCTGTTATTGATAAATTTCTCCGTTGTAATTTTTTTACTATTATTATTGTTGTAATTCATCAATATCTAGAAATCAAATGCTGATAATTTAGGTTATCTAAGCAGGAAAAAATACCCGTGCCAATAATGAAGCTTCAGTTGGGGCGTGAAAGAGTACAGCGCTAAGTCTTCTCGTAAAAAAATGGTGTATTAAAACTCTTTAACCCTTTTAGAACTGAATACAAAACAAAACAATATATAGAACAGCAAATACACAAACACAATGAACACATCATTATATACTCATATGAAAATAAATTGATATGTAAATCTATCTATTTATCTATTCGTCTCAGTCTATAACTGTCTATCTAAATGTATAAATCTATATATGTCTACCTGTCTCTATCTATAAGTCTTTCTCTTTATATATACATGTGTGTATGTATTTATAAATATGTATATATATATTTATACATAAATATATACATACATATGCGTGTGCGTGTGTGTATGTGTGTGTGTGTGTGTGTGTGTGTGTGTGTGTGTGTGTGTGTGTGTGTGTGTGTGTGTGCGCGTGTGCGCGTGTGCGCGTGTGCGTGTGTGTGTGTGTGTGTGTGTGTGTGTATGTTGTGTAAGTATGTATGCATGTATGTGTGCGTGCGCGCAAGCGTATGCATTACAAAGTAATACGTTTTCGAAAACAACAAAATAAATAAACAATGAACACATTACCTTGCGCTCTGGACTGAATAATCATCAACAGGACAAGAGCTATTGCAATTGTTGCTCGTTGCAAGGACCTGCGGGTCATCGCTGCGCGCATCCTTTCCTGTCCGTGGCTGAAGTCTGACTGAGAAAATTGGTTCCCTCGCGTCTACCGCAATGGTGTGCGATGATGTGATGTTATTGTAAATAGTATGATTATTCATCAGTATTGCAGAATTTAAGTGATGTATGCATGCTTACATACATACATATGCTTTATTTTTTTTTTCGTTTACTTATCCATTCATTTATTTATTTGTTTATTTATTTATACATTTATTTATTTATTTGTTTATTTCTATTTGTTTGTTTATCCATTATTTGTTTATTTGTTTATTTCTATTTGTTTGTTTGTTTTTCTTATTTTTTTATTTATTATTATTTTTTTTTACATATGGAATAATCAGTATTGGCGAGGAGAAGTTTTTAGTCTTCCATTTTCGTT
>NC_051398.1:47599333-47613237 GCF_015228065.2 Penaeus monodon
AATTATCAACTTTCAGATATCTCCTTCCTAACATGGTGTAACGTGTGAAAAAAAAACCTCTAGCACAAGATTTCTGATATCCTAATGATAGCTATGGTCTCTCAATTGCCAAAAATTCAGCATGGGAGACAGTCATGTGTAGTATTTAGGTTAAACTTAGTCACACACACACACACACACACACACACACACACACACACACACACACACACACACACACACACACACACACACACACACTCAGTCAGTCAGTCAGTCAGTCAGTCAGTCAGTCAGTCAGTCAGTCAGTCAGTCAGTCAGTCAGTCCATCGGTAAAACTTTAGAGTATAGACACGCTTGCCAGAGACTGGTCCCTCACATCACAAAATCTTTTCAATAATAAGTTGCCATGACTGGGCATGCCATTAACCCATTCATTCATTCACTCACTCACCTGCTCGCACCTACAATAGGGTTGTGATGTAATCAGATATTATATCCTTTATTTTTTTTCATGATAGTCTAGTAACAATCCAATATAATGAATCCATTTTTTAGACAAAATGAATAATCTTTTTGTAGATCTTTTTCCAATAGTCTTGAAACTTTTCTCTTTTAGGGTAAACATTTTTGAAACAAATATCAGTAATGGTTCATCTGTGATTAACCCCTTGGAGCCAGGTGCTTCGCTGCCCATAATTGGCCCAAAATCTGGGCATTAGGCATACTAGAGGGGCTGCTCTGATGGATGTGGCTTGTAGGCCATGCACACACAAACAAAAGAGTCTTAACCAGACACAGGTCTTATTTGGCTGTTAAACAAAGGTAAAGTTTGGTGAAGAGCATTAGACCTATGTGGTCAGAAGTGCCACTAGCTATACCACAGTAATTGTAAAACCTCACAAATACACCAGTTCTAAGACTCAATCCTTTATATTCCTCTTAATAAGTAAGACCCAGTGGAGTGTCAACCAATGGCTGTATACCAATGGATGTATAAAGTGGAGGATGTTTGCAATTGACTGGAACCCAAGAAGTGCTGAGTGAGGATTAATACTATTAAGAATGGGTATTTACACCCCTATGCACTCCATACTGCTGTTCTTGAATGAAACTTTACTTGCACATAATGGAGATATGTAAAGTAACTGTTCTGTTCACCTTCCAGCTGTGAACATTTAATGTTCTTTTTTTCCTCTGGTTTAAATGATAGGATTTTGTATACAAGGTTTTATACTACATTTACAAAACAAATAGGCATGCATTCTTTGTTTTTGTTCTTATGTGTGTTTAAATGTTACCAGGCTTTGGAGGGCTTTTCATGTATTATAAGAGTATGCTTGTGCTAGTATTCTGGGCTCCTCATATAAAAGCAATAGTATATTCAGCTTCTATATATCCAAAAAGAATTACTTATAAGCTATTTTCCTGCAATTTTTCTTTCCTTCCTTTTATCTTCCTTTTATATATTCTTTGTTTGTTATTATAATTTTCTTTTAGCAATTTCTTTCATTTTAAGAATCCTTCTTGTAACAGAGGTTCAAACTGCACTGTTTAAAGTATTTTCAGATTTTTCCATCTTCCGTTTCTCACTTTCCTTTTATACCCTTTCATACAATCCCTTCTTTCTATTGTTCATGTTTCTCCGTTTACATATTTAACAACTACAATTTTTTCAGACCGTCCATCATGGATGAGGACACGGGGCTAAGGTCCCACCGTCGAGACCGAAAGGAGAGGAAGGAGAAGGAGAGACGAGACCGCGACCGTGATCGGGACCGTGACCGTGGAGACAGAGACAGGGAGAGAGATAGGGGAGACCGAGGAGACCGGGGAGATCGAGACAAGGACCGGGATCACTACCGAGAGAGGGAAAAAGATAGAGCCAGCGAGAGGGACAGAGATTATGATAGAGACAGAGAGCGCAACAGAGACAGGTATGTTGTTATTGATCTTTTCTGTGTTTATTGATTATAAGAAAATATAATTTTTAGTTGCTTCAAAAAATTATTAATGACTTCAATATGCTTATAAGGCTTTAAAATATCACAAGTGATTCGTAAGTGAGTTCATTTTCATTAATTTCTCTCTCCGTCTTTAAAAACTTATGATCAGCTTCAAATCTTGCACATCTCCCCATATTCTTCCTTCAGTCCCCCCCTTCCTTTTCAATTCCTGAAGGGCTAATCTTGTCTTACGCCCCCCAACAGAGAAAAGGGACGAGACAGAGACCGTGAAAAGGACCGAGGGGATAAGAGGAAGAGATCGCCAGACACAAGAGCCAAAGAGGAGCTCAAAGTAGAAGAGGTGTGTATGTCAGAGCTTTTTTTTTTTCTGAAATCCAGAAGGAAAGGGATTGATCTTACTTGTAATATCATACTGTACATGCATGTGTGATTGTAAGTGATGTATAGATGAGTATCAATTGTTGACAATAAGAATTATGGTGCATATGTTCAATATCTGTATTTACATTTAGATATAACTGATGCAGAAGCATACTTTGTTTATTAGTAACAATTGAATTGTGTGAGTTGGGATCCAGATGAAATGTGATTGCACTTGTAGTGGTAACTCATACAGATATGCTTTGATTATTGGTATTACTGGTAATCAAAAAGTATTATAGTTGAGTAAGTAGACTTCCATTATGAGCAAGAAAAAATCATTGTTAAATAGAGAGATTAAGTGATAGGTAAACAACAGGGTCTGATTGCTGTTGCAGTGCTGGGAGACTTTGCAATATTTATATGTTGTGTGATGATCATGATATATATATATATAATTGGTTATTATTTGTTTGTAATCATTATAAAGAAATGTAATGCCCATTTGAGAAGATCACATTTTTACTAGTATGGAAAACAAATGGTATCTTTATTATGCTGTATGACTCATTTGTAAGTACTGTATTATGTATGATTTAGTATTACGGTATAGATTGATCTGTCCTGATTCATGGCCCAAAATTTGTACAAATGAATTTATATTACTATCACATCTTGCTTAGAAAGGAAATGAAAATGTTCATAATCAAACTTTCACAAAGTTTTTCATACAACAACTTCCAGTGAATATATTTTTGATAAATCTCCTTAAGAAACCATATATTGACTTTAGACAATAGTAATGGCTGAGAAAGACTAAGGAAATTAATTTATATTATATATTGATATTGGGGTACAATCATTGAATAAAGTAGTGACTAGTGGATGTGCATATCATATTAGGGGACAGTATCTGAAGGGTTTAAAATGGTTGAAATTAATTTGCAGTTGTTTTTATGATCAATATATCTAATTATAAATGTTAGTTATTAATTCTGCAGGTAAATATGATTGATATTTTTGAAGACATTCTCTTATTCTGAAGTATCCACCTGTTTGTAGGTCAGGACTATCTGTTAAACTAGTGTACGCTTGAGGATTGGTGTTAGTTTATTCAAATATTTCATAAAAGTGCAAAGAAAGGAAGTACCCTCTACCTTGATGTAAGAAAGAGGGTGAGTAGTGAGAACACAAAAATATGTCGGCAAATTAATTTGTGCATCATTGGTGGTTGAGATATCCAGAAGTTACAGTGATATTTCATTATTTTTTAGGTAATATCTGGGCCCAAGGTAAGCATTCTTTTTTATGAAATAGATAATTGTTTTCTCAAAGAATGCTGTGTTGATTAAAAAAAAAAAAAAAAAAATCAATCTGGTAATAAAAGTTGGGTGTGTTAATTTTTCAAAGATGAATCGGGGAAAGTTATAATGACTGCACTAAGATTGACTTATGCAACAGCCTGCATTACACTAGCACCTTGTTCTTCCTAGGATGATGAAAAGGACAGACCCAATGAGAAAGAGAGGAAAATCAAGAAGGAACCTCTCTCCCTCGAAGAAATGGTTGCCCGGAAGAGGGCCGAGGAGGAGGCTCTCAGTCGACCCAAATTCCTGTCCAAGGCAGAGAGAGCAGCGGAAGCACTGAAGCGTCGTCAGGAGGAGGTGGGTGTGCGGGAGTCTGATGTAGATGTGCGAGGCTTGGGTTGTTGGTGCGGATGTGAATTTAGATTGAGATATAGATGTAGGTGTTGGATATTGGTGTGTTTGTTTGTGTGGCTTTGACAAAAAAAAAAAAAAAAAAAAAAAAAAAAAAAAAGAAAAAAAAAAAAAAAATAAATATAAAATATTATAGAAATAAATTTTAATATATATATAAATAATAGTATTATATAAAATAAAATAATAATATTGATTATATATATATATATTAAAGAGTAATTATATAGATATAATAATATAGTATATATATATTAGATTATATAATAATATATATATTAGATTATTATATAATATTATATTTATTATATATATATATATATATATAATATATTAATATATATATATATATTATATATATATATATATATAATATATATTATAATATATATAATATATAATATTATATATATTATATATATATATATATAATATATATATATATATATATTATATATATTATATATATTATTATAATATATATATTATATATATATATATATAAATATATAATATCTATTATCAATATATATATACTATATATATATAATATAACATATCAATCTATAATATCTATTATATCTATTTATATATATATATATATCTATAATATCTATCATATATCTACTATATCTATTATCTATACTATCTATCATATCTATCTATATATATCTATTCTATCTATTATCTATATCTACTATCTATCTATATATATATATATATTAATACTATATAATATATATATATATATATATATAATATATATATATAATATAATATATATATATATATATATAAAATATATAATATATTTATAAATACATATATAAATATATATATACTATATATAATTATATATATATATATATATAATATATATATATATTTTATATATATAGACATCTACTCTTATTTATACTCTTCCTGTTACTGATCGTGTAGTTAAAATTGCCAGTCATCAGAGCCTTACCGTCCCAATTTCCCTTGCCAGGTTGAGGAGATGCGGAAGAAGCAGGATGATGAGCGGAAGAGTCGCGAACAGATGTACCAAGAAGGGCGGCGTGAGCTCGAGCAGGCCCTCCGACAGGAAGACCCTCGGGAACGTGACCGCCACAGGAGAGACCGTGAGCCCCGAGAGAACAAAGGAAGACCTGGAGTTGGAGAAGAAGAAGCAGCTGGAGAGAGATGCGGTCAACGAGAGGTACTTGGGCATCGTTAAGAAGAAGAAGAAGGTCCGCAGACTGAACGACCGTAAGTTTGTCTTCGACTGGGATGCCGGCGAGGACACGTCCGTGGACTACAATGAGCTTTATATTAACAAGCATCTCGTACACTTTTTCGGCCGGGGACACTTCGGAGGGTTGGATCTGAAGGAGCAGAAGAAGGTCCAGTCGAAGTTCTACGGGAATTACATCGAGCATCGCCGCACTCAGGCCGACAAGGACCAGGAGATCATTCGCATGAAGAAGGAGCAGAAGAAGGAAGATAAGAAGAGATGGGATGACCGGCACTGGAGCGAGAAAGTGCCAGAACAGATGACGGAGCGAGATTGGCGTATTTTCAGGGAGGATTACAATATCGCTATTAAGGGCGGGCGCATTCCCAACCCCATCAGAAAATGGTCTGAATCCAACATAAAGAAAGAAATCCTGGATATCATTTCCAGCGTGGGGTACACAGATCCTACGCCCATTCAGCGGCAGGCCATTCCCATCGGCCTGCAGAATCGAGATATTATTGGTGTGGCCGAGACGGGTTCAGGTAAGACTTTGGCCTTCCTAATTCCTCTCCTGGAATGGATTCAGTCTTTGCCAAAGATTGCTCGCCTGGAGGATGCGGATCAGGGTCCGTACGCCCTGGTTCTGGCTCCAACACGTGAGTTGGCGCAACAGATTGAGGAGGAAACAACAAAGTTTGGTGGACCTCTGGGTATACGTACTGTTGCGGTCATTGGTGGTTTGTCTCGAGAAGAGCAGGGCATGAAGTTGCGAATGGGTTGTGAGATCGTTATTGCCACGCCAGGTCGTCTTGTGGACGTGCTAGAAAACCGGTATCTCGTGCTGAACCAGTGTACATATGTTGTGTTTGATGAGGCCGACAAAATGATTGACATGGGTTTCGAGCCTGACGTCCAGAAAATCCTTAAATTCATGCCAGTAACTAACGAGAAACCGGATAACGACTGATGCAGAAGACGAGGATAAATTGCTTCAGAATTTCCTCTCAAAACACAAATACAGACAAACTGTCATGTTTACCGCTACTATGCCTCCCGCAGTAGAGAGGATGGCAAGGCAGTACCTGCGTCGACCGGCGTACGTATACATTGGTTCGGTTGGCAAGCCTGTGGAGCGCGTGGAACAGATAGTGTACATGGTCAGCGAACAGGAGAAGCGCAAGAAGCTGCTCGACATCCTGAAGCGCGGCATTACCCCTCCAGTGCTGATCTTCGTCAACCAGAAGAAGGGCGCGGACGTGTTAGCGCGAGGTCTGGAGAAGCTGGGATACAACGCGACCACACTCCACGGAGGAAAAGGACAGGAGCAGCGTGAGCACGCCTTGGCCAACCTCAAATCCGGTGCCAAGGATATCCTCGTGGCCACCGACGTCGCCGGTCGAGGTATCGATATCAAGGACGTGTCGCTGGTCATTAACTACGACATGGCCAAGAACATCGAGGATTATACCCACAGAATCGGTAGGACGGGTCGTGCTGGTAAGCATGGCAAGGCTATTTCCTTCTTGACCAAAGACGATTCGCACCTTTTCTACGACCTGAAACAGCTAATACTGACCTCCCCCGTGTCCACTTGCCCGCCGGAGCTGGCTAACCACTCCGAGGCGCAACACAAGCCAGGTACTGTCATGACCAAGAAGCGAAGAGAAGAGAAGATATTTGCATAAACCGTAGTTTTTTATGAAACGTTTGTTTCTCAATAATGACTTCAAAGCTGTATTGTTTATACAGTGTTCGTCTTGTCCGTTTTGTTGTGGAAGAACATAACCAGTATATTTCGTATATATTTTGGTAGAAAATATTCTAAAGAAATGCGAATCAACAAACAAAGTAGGGCAGTTGTGGTATTGCGATATATTTGTATCTTGATACGAATGTTGTTTTTGTCATAGATTATATAAAACGAATATTAAGGTGAATTCTATTGTGTGACATTTATAATGTATACTTGATAGAGTTGAAGTTTATATATACCAGTAACCCTGATCAGGATTAGTTATATTTTAAGATTGTCAAGTATATCTGGCCTGTATTTCGTACCACACTTGCAAAGAATTGATACGTTGATACCAATAAACTATTTATAAAGCTCAAATTTGTTATCGTATTATTCTAATAACAGTAAAAAAAAAAATCTTAGTCTCAATATGAAAATTTCATACACACAATGATGGAGACGACACAAGCTAATATAATTCAGCTTAAAATGTATGGTACATTTTAATGCTGTGGACGTAGCTTATGTTTGAAATAATGCCGTAGTCAAGGGTCACACTAAAATTGCTGATTTTTTTTTGTGACTCTGCCAACCACTGCTCTCCTTTTCCTTTGTGATTTTGTTAATTTCATGTTGAGTTGTCCGCTGCTGTACACATATATCAGGTTAAATACACATGTGAACAATTCAGCCATGCGAGACACAAAAATGAAAAGCTCGGCAGCTTGGACCAATTTTCTTCGCGGTGGCACTACCATCCTATTATCCTGGCAGCGCTTTGGATTTGGCAGCCACCTATATCCTTTTCTGTCGATGTTTTCCATTTACCAAAAATGGAGAGGCAGGCTTTTTATTGTCTTACAAGCAAAACATTTATATTAAAACACGCATATACAAACACGTGTGTGTGCGTGTATCTGTGTAACAGTATCTATCTAATTAATGTATCGATCCATCTATCCATACCTCTATCTACAGTATCTCTCTCTCTCTCTCTCTCTCTCTCTCTCTCTCTCTCTATATATATATATATATATATATATATATATATATATATATATATACATATATACACACATACACATATACATACATATACACATATATACATACATATACACATACAACTCTATATTAATATCGCATCAATCCATCTATATCTGTCTATATATGTATACACATACGTGTATCAGTATCTATCTAATCTACCTAATATCTTCTTGTATATCTTTATCAATCAATCTATACAAACACACACACACACATACCTATGGATGATTACATGTATATTAATATATGACTATAGACTACAGGCAAATTAAAGGCCATAAAATGTACTTAAGCTTCCGCCATAAGTACTTGATAATAATACTAAAACAAGAAAACATTCAACGTTAATCTTGAAGAAAACATCACGATCCAAGTAGTGTCGTCCGCTACCTGCGTGCCGGCTTCGTGCTGCACTGATCGCGGAGACAGGAAGGTTCATCTGTTCCGGTTGCCGCACACAGGATAATGTCTTGCATGTTTGGATTATGTAGCCATATAAATACATTTTATATATATATATATATATGTATATGTATATATATATATATATATATATATATGTGATATATATTGTGTTATAGTTAGTGTGTATTTGTTGTATTATATTTATATATAACATATATTTATTATGTAATCATCACCTATATATATTGTGTAGTAACACGTTATATAAATATATGTGTATGTATGTAACACAACACACCTGATATATATAAAATATATATATATATATATATATATATATATATATATAATATATTATGTGTGTGTGTGTGTGTGTGTGTGTGTGTGTGTGTGTGTGTGTGTGTGTGTGTGTGTGTGTGTGTGTGTGTGTGTGTGTGTTGTATGTGTATGTATATATGTATATATATATATATATATATATCTATATATACACACATATATGTATATATTTATATTGTATATATATAAATATTTATAAAGTATTTACATAAGCATATGTATAAGTATATATAAACATGTGTAAATATATATATATATATATATATATATATATATATATATATATATATATATATATATATATATATTGTATTTAGTGTTTGACAATGGAGAGGAAGTATTTCTTTAAGATAAATACACACTTGTTTATACTGTACGTGTATGTGGTATATGTATGTTTTTTAAGGAAAAACAAACCATTCAAAGAAACCTTTTCTTTATTTTACCTTCCCCACCCTGATATCAATACGCAATACTCCGCTCTGTCACCTTCCGCCGCCCTTTCCTATGCGAGGAATTTCAAGGACAACCATATACGTAGTTGTCATCTTTTATGTACGCATTTCCTTAAAGCCTTGTATCTCGTATGACAACGGCCAATGTTTGGCTGTATTTGTCTACACAAATCGCTTCTGAAATTCCTTTATGAACTGTTACAGTGATTTCCGCTATATACAAAACATTTAGTGTGCCGGGACAACCCACGATACGTTTGCTAATGGAAGGCACAAAGGATAAAGTGAGCAGACAAAACATGTACACTACTTGTTTAGAATGCATCGATCCTTTGTCACATTTGAATCTCAGAAGCCAATGTACAGATATTTACATGTACGTTGATCTCTTAGCTATGTGAATGGCTGGAGACGCAAAGACTTACACTTCAGCAATTGATATTCCTCATCGTCGAGTCCCTTCATTTTCCTCATTACATATTTATGCATATAACTGCCATCGTTACTATTGCAACATCCGTATTACCACCCCATCCTCTTCCTCCTCCCCAACCGAATTCATCACCTCATTTATCGCATCCTCTTCCTCGCCATTCCGACATCCCCCCCCCTCATCATCATTCAATCTTCTCCCTTACCCCGACTGTCACCACCACCTCATCATCACCATTCCTACTTCCCTTACACCGCCATCATCATCATTCCCACATCCTCCCGAATGCAATAGCCTGGTAACACGTCTCCCTCGTCGTCACCATAACCAACTCCTCCCCCTGCCGAATGCCATGACCATCTCCTCTTCCTCATATCTCCATCATCATCACCAACGCCTCCTCATTATGCGTATTGTACCAGGCCCTCCTCGGCTCCTCCTCCTCCTCCTCCCTCTCCTCTTCGCGAGCCATCAGCTGTTGATGGTCACGTGACAGAGTAATCTGCACGAATAACAACAAACCCTCGTCGCTCCCTCCCTTCGTCTATATCGCACCGAGAGCGAGACCGAACCTCCTTGGAAGGGGATCGGGAGTGGGCAGCCAAGAGTCGGATCTTCCAAAAGGCGTCGACGACGGCGCGATCGTCTCGCCAGCGCCATCTATACGCGGCTGGCTCGTCCCTCCCCTGTCCGCCAGCCGAAAACAAGGGTTTACGGGTCTATGATATCACACTTTCGCCATTTTCTGGACAAAGCGCACCAAATTACACCCATTCTGGGCACATTCCTCTCGTTAGAGGGAGATCCGGACATCGTAAAGGATTCACAATGACAATCCTCCCCAAGAAGAAGCCTCAGCAGCAGTCTGGAGCGGCGGAGGTGGAGGCAGGAGAGGCTTCTTCGTCTGCGAGCCACCAACACCAGCTGCCAATAGGATCTTTGCCCAACCACATACAGGTGAGAACACTCATAACTTGTTCCTCATTGCCCACATACGTCGTAGTCTTCATACCTTGTATCCCCCGTGCTTAGTGAACCTCATATATTGCAATCGCCATATCTCGGAACATTCAAAATTCACAACCCTTATACCTTATAATCTTAACACTTTATCACACTTGCATATCCTAAACCTGATATTCGTAATCTTAATAACACATAACTCAGATGCCTTAGCCTTTAGATCTCATACCTTATGACAGGAAACCACATAATTCACACATTTCACACATATTAAAACTCATAAACCTCATTATCTTTAATGAACTTACTTCATAGTTCTCACATACAGTTCAATATGATATTTATTTTACTGAACGTTTACATTTTTTGCTTTGTTCACAATGTGGAATTACTTTACAAAACATGACTTCTTGAGTGAGTAGACTGGTTTCTTTAGTTAGTTATGAAGACATGTAGTAACTTAGAATGTAAGTATTCACTTTGTTATGATGGACCTTGCAACTATACTTACGTATTTTATAATGTTTATATATGTATTTTTATTTACCAAATTTTGTATATTGATTCATAGCAAGCAAAGATCTTACCTCAAATTATGCCTGACATTTTTTGTTTACAATGTATACAACAAAACATTCACAAGGTAAAAGGTGTAACAGTTTAGCATACTGATTTTTTTTACTTTATAAGATATATGAATTTTTATTGTGTAATACACTTGGCAGGAAAGTTGTAACACAATTTTTATTCTGTTGTATGTCTGCAGTGATGAAAAGTTAATAATAAAAAAAGAATTGAGTGTTAATTATGGTATTCAGATATAAATTTGGCAAGCTGTTCTATTTTGTGATTGTACATGACATGTTCATATTTGTTAATAGTTGACTTACCTTTGATTGTAATGTTGTTATTTTTTTTTTTTTGCTATATCAAACCATGATATTAATTGAAAGGATTTATCATGATTATTTTTAGTAATTGCCATTTAAAGGCATTTCTTTTTTATGTAGAGTAATTGATATCTAAGGCACTAGCTCAACCAGAATTCATATCAGAGATTGAATGTGGCTTATTAGATACTAATATTTTAGTTAACTTTTCAATTAAGCAATCACATTAATTGCATACATTGTTGTTATTGTTTGTAATATTATAGGATTAATTTTAGATATTGAATACAATGAACTGATGCTTATGGCCTGAGTAGAGTGAAAATAGTGTTTATTTAAAAAAAGAATTTAGTTGATAAAATAAAATTTTGAAAAATAGTTATTGCATATTTAGTAATAATGACAAAGTGGTACTTTGAAAGTATTAGTCATAATACAAAAATGGAAAAAAAATCTATATTAGGGAAGCCATTGCCATAGCCATAGACAGCCCACATTTGCATATTAGTACTCTATGGCATAGTTATGATCAGTTGTTGTTTATAATTATCTTATAACTAGAATGGTACTTTTAATGTCAAAGTAATTGTACCATGTAGCACATTATTTGGATATATGTAATGAAAATTAAATAATGATTTTTTTTCAAACTTGTTTATGTATGTATGTGTAAATATATATATATATATATATATATATATATATATATATATATATATATATATATATATATATATATATATCTACATATTAATATATACATATATATATATATATATATATATATATATATATATATATATATATATATATATATATTTACACATACATACATACATACATGTACATACATGTACATACATATACATACATATACATACATATACATACATAAATACATATACATAAATATATACGTAAATACATACATAGATACATACATAAATACATACATAAATACATACATACATATATACATACATATATATATACATGCATATATACATATATACATACATACATACATACATACATACATACATACATACATACATAAACTTACTTACAAACATACATAAATAAATGTGTGTGTGTGTGAGTGTGAGTGTGAGTCTGAGTGTGAGCGAGTGACAGTGTGAGTATGAGTTAAAGCAAGAGTGAGAGTGACAGTGACATACATACATACATACATACATTCATGTACATACATTTACATACATATACGTACATATACATACATGAATACATATACATACATAAATACATATACATAAGTACATACATGACTTACTTACAAACATGCATAAATAAATATGTGTGTGTGTGTGCGTGTGAGTGTGAGTGTGAGTGTGAGTGTGAGCGAGAGCTAGTGACAGTGTGAGTATGAATTAAAGCAAGAGTGAGAGTGACAGTGAGGGTGAGTGAGAGTGACAGTGACAGAGTGAGGGTGAGTGAGAGTGTAATTTATAGTGAGATTGTGAGTGAGTCATAGTGTGATTGTGAGTTATAGTGAGATTGTGAGTGAGTTATAGTGAGATTGTAAATTATAGTGAGATAGTGAATGAGTTAATGTGAGATTGTGAGCAAGTTATAGTTAGTGTGTGAGTTTGTTATAGTTAGATTGTGAGTGAGTCATAGTGAGGTTGTGAGTGAGTGAGTTATAGTGATATTGAGAGAGATGGTAAGTGAAAGGAGAGAGAGATGAGAAAGATGAAGAAGATAGAGAGATGAAAATAAGAAGAGAGAGAATGTGAGATGAGAGTAGAAGATGAGAAGAGAGAGATGGAGTGAGAAGATGAGATAGAGAGAGAAGTAAGAGTAGAGATAAGGAGAGTGAGAGGAGAGGAGGTGAGAGAGAGAGAGAGAGAGAGATAGAAGAAGGAGAGAGAAGAGAAGAGAGGAGAGAAGAGAAGAGAGAGAGAGAGAAGAAAGGAGAGAGAAGAAGGAAGGAGAGAGAGAAGAAAGAAGAAGGAAAGAAGAGGAAGAGAAGAGAGAAGAAGAAGAAGAAGGAGAGAGAGAAGAGGAAGAAGAAGAAGGAGGAGAGAGAGGAAGAAGAAGAAGAAGAAGGAGGAGGAGACAGAATAAGAATAAGAAGGAGAGGGAATAGGAATAATAATGAGGAGAGGGAATAAGAAAAAGAAGAAGGAAAGGGAATAAGAAAGAGAGGGAGAGAGAGAGAGAGAGAGGGAGGAGAGAGAGAGAGTGAGGGAGAGAGAGAGAAAAAGAGAGGAGGGGAGAGGAAGAGGAGGGAGAGAGAGAGAGAGAAGGGAGGATAGAAGAGGCAGAGGAGAGGGATGAATAATAAGAGGGAGGGAATAGAAAGAAGAAGGAAAGGGAATAAGAAGAGAGAGGGAGGGAGAGAGAGAGAGGGAGGGAGAGAGAGAGAGGGAG
>NC_051398.1:47613337-47620120 GCF_015228065.2 Penaeus monodon
AAAAATAAAATTTGGGGGGGGAAGGGGAAAAAAGGGGGGGGAAAAAAGGAAAAAAAATGAAAAATAAAAGGGAAAAAGGGGGGGGGAAGGGGGAAAAAATGAAAAAAAATAAAAGGGGAAGGGGGGGAAGGGGGGAAGGAAAAGGAAAAAAATAAAAAAAAAAAAAAAAAAGGGGGGGGGGGGGGGGGAGGGGAAAAGGGGGTTTAAAAAAGGGGAAAAAGGGGGGAAAAAAGGAAAATGAGGAGGGGGGAAGGAAAAGATGAAAAGGGGGAGGGGGAAAGGAAAAAGGGGAAAATGAAAATGAGGGAGGGGGGGGGGGGAAAAGGAAAAAAAAAATTTAGGGGGGAGGGGAAGGGGGAAAGATGAAAATGGGGAGGGGGGGAAGGAGAGGAAAGATGAAAAAGGGGGGAAAGGGGAAAGAGGGAGGAAAGTAAAAATGGGGGAGGAGGGGAAGGGGAAAAAAGTTAAAAATGGGGGAGGGGGGGAAGGGAAAAGGGAAAAGATAAAAATGGGGGAGGGGGGGAAGGGAAAGGAAAGATGAAAATGGGGGGGGGAGGGGAAGGAAAGGAAATGAAAATGGGGAGGGGGGGAAGGAGGGGAAAAGTTTGAAAAGGGAGGAGGGGAAAGGAAAGGTAAATAAAAATTTGATGGAGGGGGAGGAGGGAAAAAGGAAAAGAGGGGGGGGGAAAGAAAAATTTTTAAAAGGGGGGGAATTTTTTAAGGGGGGAAAATAAAGAAGGAGGAGGAGAAGGAGAGGAAAAGATAAATTTTTGGGGGAGGAGGGGAAGGAGGGGAAAAAATTTAAATGAGGGGAGGGAAGTAGATTAAAAAGAAAATGAGGGGGGAGGGAAAAAAAAAAAAATTTGGGGAGGGGTTTAAGGATAAAAGGAAAAATAAATTTGGGGGAAAAAATTTAAAATTAGGAGGGGGGAAAGGGAAAGGGAAAAATAAAATGATGGAGGGGGAAGGAAAAAAAGTTTTAAAATTAGGAAAAAAAAAAAAAGGGGGGGAGGAGGGAAGAAGGAAAAAAAATTTGGGGAAGGGAAGGAAAAAAAAAAATGAGGAGGGGAAAAAGGGGAAAAAGAGAAAAAGGGAGGGGGGGAGGAGAAAAAGTTTAAAATAAAGGGGGGAAAAAAAAAAAGAAAAAAAATTTAGGGAAGGGGGAAAAAGGGGAAAAATTTTAAATTTAAGGAGGGAAAGAGAAAATTAAAATGGGGGAAAAAAAAAAAATTAAAATTTAAAAAAGGGGAAAGATAAAAATGAGGGGGGGAAGGGGGGGGAAAGGGAAAGAAATTTTAAAAATTTAGGGGGAGGGAAAAGGGAAAGGAAAAAAATTTTAAAATTTAGGAAAAAAAAAAGGAAAGATGAAAATTAGGGGGGGGAAGGAGAAAAGAAAAAAATGAAATTTTTTGGGGGGGGGGGAAATTTGAAAAAAAATAAAAATTAGGGGAAATTTAATGATTTTTAAAATTTGGAAGGAAAAAATTTTAATTTTGGGGGGGAAAATTTAATTTACATCAGGAAAAAGGGTTTTTAAAGTATAAAAAAAAAAGTAAAGGAAGGGGGATAAATTTTTTTTGGGGAATTTTTTAAATAAAAAGGGGGAGAGGGGAATAAAGGGGGTAGTTTAAGAAATTAAGAAAATGAAAAGGGATAGAAATAAAGAAAAAGGGGGAAGAGGGGGTAATTTTATAAATAAGGAAGGTGAAAAAGGGGTCCATGAAGGGGGAAGGGAGAAGGATTCGAAAGTTATTTATGGGAAGAGGAATGAAGAAAGGGGAATTTTAAGGGGAAGGGAAAAAAGATCAAAAAAAAAAACGGGGGAAAAAAAATTTTAAAAAAAAGCCATGTGGGCTCGGTGCCGGGCTATTCGGGCCCCTGGGGCAATAATACCCACAGTGCCCCCCCCACCCCCCCCCCCCCCCCCTCGCCCATTTTGTTTAGGTTTTACATCCGGGATTTTTCGGGCGGCTGTAAAATCCCATTTTTTAAAACAGCAACTTTCATATTTTGTGTTTTTCCCAAACTTTCTGAAAGAAAACAGAATATTTTGGCTATTTAAATTCCCGTGGGGTTTATTGCCAAAAAGGGGAATCGCATAGTTTTCTAGTGAGAAATTAAGGCTTGGGGGGAAATGGGAAAGATGATCAAATGATATAGAAAAAGGGATATGTCGAGAAAGTGGGGTGTTTTTTTTATGAGGGGAAGGAAAGAGGGGAATGTTTGGTAAAGGGAAAGGAGAAAGAGAAAAAAATAATGTTATGGAAATAAAAATAAGAAAAAAGGAAAAAAATAATTACTTTGGGAAACGAAGAAAGGGAAAGGAAAAAACACGAAAAAAAAACGAATGGAAAACAAAGAAAAAATCGGTGATATACAAAATGGAAAAAAGAATATTCCCTTGATTATTTAATTTTGGGGAAGTTTTAATAACTCCCCAAAATTACACTTTCTCGCGTTCTAAAAAAATAAGTCATTTTTAAAATAAATTTCAATGCAAACACTAGAATAAGTTTTACAAACACAATTGAGAGATTTATTAAACCTCTTTTTTTCTTTTTAACTTTTTTCTCCTGCCTGTTTACAAATTCGATATTTCTCTACACCGAAACCGTGAAATGAATCCAAGAAAAAATTCAAAAAACTCACTTATTTCCCCGTTGGTTTTTTGGCCTGTTTTGGAAAAACCGGCAGAGGGAAATTGTGCAATCCGAAACTTTCGAACTTGGCTCGAGCTTGGTTTAGTGTGACGTCACCGTTGGGCAGTGCGTCACCGTGGGTGACCTTCCGTTGCTGTTCCGAAAGGGGAATCTCCTTTGGGGTTCCGTTTTTCTTTGATGGGGGACGCTGACTGGGGCAAGGAAAACGAAAATAGGAAGGAGAAGAGGAAGCGGAGGATTAAAGGGGGGGAAGAAAAAAGGCCGTTTTTCCCCCGCTTTGATGTCTGAAACTGAAATTTGGCTTGTATGTCTCAGCTCCATCTTTTTTGACAACGTAAGGGGAGGGGGCGCTTTCCCCCCAAGGGGGAAGAGGGGAATTGGGAAACGTCATATCGGAGTGGGGATTTTTTAAAAGCGGCCCGTGACGTGGTTGTCTTGGGTTTTTCTGGTTTAAAGAACAAAAAAAAAAAAAAAGGAAGAAAGAGAAAAGAAAGAGAAAGGGAAAGGAAGGAAGAATTAAATTAAATTTTCCCCTTTTTAAATATAAATATATATATAATATAAAATTAAAATTATATATTAAAAAAAAAAAAAAAAAAAAAAAAAAAAAAAAGAAAAAAAAAAAAAAGGAAAATATATATATTTTTTAAAAATAATATATTAAACCTTTTTAAAAAATAATTATATATATAAAATAAAATATATATATTTAATTTAAAATAATATATAGTTAATATAAAAAATTAATATTTTATTAAAAATAAATATTTTTATTAATATATATTATATATTTTTTTTTATATAATAAATTTAATTATATATTATATATATTATATATTAATACTGTATATATAAATTATATATATAGAATATCTATACAAACATACTATAATTCTCTCTCTCTCTCTCTCTCTCCTCCCCTTTCTCTCTTCTCTCTCTTTCTCTCTCTCTCTCCTCTCTCTTCTCCTCTCCCCTCTCTCATATATATTATATTATATAAAAAAAATTATATAATATACTCTAAACAAGGATATATTTAATTTAGAGCTTCGTGTCCAGTTAACCTAGTAAAATCCTTTCGATACTTGTCTATTTCGTCATATAATACTTCCTCTTTTTTTTTTTTTGATTCATTACCAGCAAAACCAAGACAACCACGTCACAGTCGCTCTTAAAATCCCCACTCCCGATATGACGCTTCCACTGTCCTCTCTCTCCCCTTAGGGGGGGGCTCCCCCCCTTACTTGTCAAAAAATGGAGCTCGAGACATACAAGCCTAAATCAGATTCAGACATCGAAGCGGGGGAAACTGCCTCTTCTTCTTCCCCTTCATCCTCCGCTTCCTCTTCTCCTCCTCCTACTTCGCTTTCCTCTGCGCCAGTCAGCGTCGCCATCGAAGCAACGGAACACAAAGGAGATTCTCCTTCGGCACAGCAACGGAAGGTCAGCACGGTGACGTCACTGACCCACGTGACGTCCCACACTGACCAAGCTCGAAGACAAGTGTTCGAAAGATCGGCTTGTCACAAGTTTGCCTCTGCCGTGTCTCGAACATGGCCAAGAACAACGGGGCATAAGTGAGTTTTCCTTGGTAATCGTTTCTTGGATTCATTCATCGTTTTCTGTGTATGAGAAATATCGTAATTTGTAAACAGCAGGTAGATAAAGTTAAAAGAAAGACAGAGGTTTATAATAGATATCTCTCAATTGTGTTTGTAAAACTTATTCTATGTGTTTGGCATGAAATTATAATAATGACTGCGGTTTACGATCGCCGAGAGTGTAATTGAGGCAGTTATTAATCTTCCTTCAAGTTAAATAATCAGCCATATGCTTTCTCCTCTCATTTCGTAGATCACCGATTGTTCTTAGTTATCCATTCGTTTTTTTTTTTCGTGTTTTCTCCTTCCATATTCTCTTCGTCCTATGTAATTATTGTTTCCTTTATTTCTTATTTTTATTTCCATAACATTATTTCTTTTCTTTCCCTTCCCTTTACCAACATTCCCCTCTTCCTTACAAAATAACACACCTTCTCGACCCTATCACCTTTCTCTATATCATTCTTTATCATCTTTCCCATTTCCCTCCTACGCCTTAATTGCTCACTAGATAAACTATGCGATTCCCTTGGACAATAACACACGAATTCTAAATAGCTAAGATATTCTGTTTTCTTTCAGAAAGTGGGAAAATCACAAGATATGAACTGTTTGCTGTTTACTGATTGGCATTTTACAGCCGCCCGAATAATCCTGTGATGTAATAACCTAATCAAAATGGGCGAGGAGGGGGTGGGGGGGTGGGGGTGCGCACTGTGGGTATTATTGCCCGAGGCGCTGAATAGCCTGGCACCGAGCCGACATGTCTTTTTTTTTTCATTTTCTTTCACCGTTTTTTTTTCTCTCTCTTTCCCTTCCCCTTTCCATCCACTTTCTTCATTCCTCTTCTCCCATACATAACTTTCGAATCCTTCTCCTTCCCTCTTCATGGACCTCCTTTATTCACCTTCCTCTATTTATACCTTACCCCCTCTTCCCCTTCTCTCTTTCATTCCTCTATCCCCTTTACATCTTTCTCCTCCATTCCCTCTTCCCTTCATCTACCTCCTTCATTCCCCCTCTCCCATTTATATCTTATCCCTCCTTCCCCTCCACCCTTTATCCGCTTCCTTCATCTTTTCTTCCCTTTTATACCTTTCCCCTCCTTCCCCTCCCCCCTTCCTCGATGTCATTCATTCTTCCTCCCCCATTTACACCTTTCCCCTCCTTCCATCTTCACCCACCTCATTCATTCCTCCTCCCTCATTTTCATCTTTCCTTTCCTTCCCCTCCTTCCCCTCCTCCCTCATTTTCATCTTTCCTCTCCTTCCCCTCCTTCCCCTCCTCCCTCATTTTCATCTTTCCTTTCCTTCCCCTCCTTCCCCTCCTCCCTCATTTTCATCTTTCCTCTCCTTCCCCTCCTCCCTCATTTTCATCTTTCCTCTCCTTCCCCTCCTCCCTCATTTTCATCTTTCCTCTCCTTCCCCTCCTCCCTCATTTTCATCTTTCCTCTCCTTCCCCTCCTCCCTCATTTTCATCTTTCCTCTCCTTCCCCTCCTCCCTCATTTTCATTTTTCCTCTCCTTCCCCTCCTCCCTCATTTTCATCTTTCCTCTCCTTCCCCTCCTCCCTCATTTTCATCTTTCCTCTCCTTCCCCTCTCCCTCATTTTCATTTTTCTCTCCTTCCCCCCTCCCTCCTTTTCATCTTTCCTTTCCTACCCCTCCTCCCTCAATTTCCACTTTCCGATCCTTCCCCTCCTCCCTCATTTTCATCTTTCCTTTCCTTCCCCTCCTTCCCCTCCTCCCTCATTTTCATCTTTCCTTCCTTCCCCTCCTCCCTCATTTTCATCTTTCCTCTCCTTCCCCTCCTCCCTCATTTTCATCTTTCCTTTCCTTCCCCTCCTCCCTCATTTTCATCTTTCCTTTCCTTCCCCTCCTCTCTCATTTTCATTTTTCCTTTCCTTCCCCTCCTCCCTCATTTTCATCTTTCCCCTCCTTCCCCTCCTCCCTCATTTTCATCTTTCCTTTCCTTCCCCTCCTCCCTCATTTTCATTTTTCCTTCCTTCCCCCCCTCCCTCATTTTCATCTTTCTCTCCTTCCCCTCCTCCCTCATTTTCATCTTTCCTTTCCTTCCCCTCCTCCCTCATTTCATCTTTCCTCTCCTTCCCCTCCTCCCTCATTTTCATCTTTCCTTTCCTTCCCCTCCCCTCTTTTCATCTTTCCTCCCTTCCCTCCTCCCTCATCCTCATCTTATCTTTCCTTCCTTCCCCTCCTCCCTCATTTTCATCTTTCCTCTCCTTCCCCTCCTCCCTCATTTTCATCTTTCCTCTCCTTCCCCTCCTTCCCCTCCTCCCTCATTTTTATCTTTCCCCTCCACCCTTCATACACCTCATCCCTCTCCGTTTTCTCCCTCCCTCAGGTCCTTCGGGAAGGGGAATGTTGTGGTGGTGCAACAAGGCTACAAAAACGGTCCCTAAAAGGGACTCCCCGGGCCAAAAGAACAAGGGTGGACCGAATGGATAACAAAGGATATACGATTATTCAAATTTGTTATATATAAAAAGCAGAATATGTTTGGCAAT
>NC_051398.1:47620220-47642720 GCF_015228065.2 Penaeus monodon
GGAGAGAGAGAGAGAGAGAAAAGGAAAAGGGAGAGAAAGAGAGAAAAGGAAAGAGAGAAGAGAGAAAGGAAAGAGAGAAAGAGAGAGAGAGAAGAAAAGAGAGGGATGGAGAGAAAGAGAGAAGAAAAGAGAAAAAGAGAAGAGAGAGAGTAGAAAAGAGAGAGCGAGAGAAGTTTTAAGAAGATGTGAGAGTGAGAGAGTGAGAGAGTGAGAGAGTGAGAGAGTGAGAGAGTGAGAGAGTGAGAGAGTGAGAGAGTGAGAGAGTGAGAGAGTGAGAGAGAGAGAGAGAGAGAGAGAGAGAGAGAGAGAGAGAGAGAGGGAGAGAGAGAGAGAGAGAGAGAGAGAGAGAGAGAGAGAGAGAGAATGGTTGAGAATGATGCAAGTGAGAAAGTGAATGAAATTAGGGTAATTCTAACTTGCACTGATACATATGTTGCACTGGTAAATTGTTTAGTCTACTTACTTGGCTTAAGATACACCTATGTGTTACTCACCATCCTTGAGTGGTAAATAACTAGGGGTTTCATAATGATTGATAAGGATATTGTAGAGTAAGTGAAAAAGAGGTGGAAGCAAACCAAAAAAATTATTTCCAGCCTAGTGATGTATCGCAATAAGGTGCCAAGACGTGACTGTGTGATACACTTGAGTAGTACAGTGTTTGGGGGTGAATTGAGGGGAAAGAAACTCTTTTACGTTATCACATTTATTTCACAATAAATACGTGCTAGAGACACAACCTCAGGGACAGTATGGTGGATATGGATTATTATTATTATTGTTATTATTATTATTATTATTATTATTATTATTATTATTATCTTTATTATTATTATTATTTTTTTTTTTTTCATTATTATTATTATTATTATTTTTTTATTATTATTATTATTATTATTATTATTATTATTATTATTATTATTATTATTATTATTATTTTTTAATTATTATTATTATTTTATTATTATTATTTTTAATGGACTGCATTTGTTTCATTCATAACAAAAGAGATACAGAGAAGGCAGCCCATCAGTTTTTGACAGCTTGTGCATGATTGTGGCAATTAGGACTTAGCCCTCGCACACATATCTTGGTGGTAAAGAAATTGCGTGTTACTGTAATGTAATTGAAAGGGCACTGAAATTAAATTGACAAAGGTAAATGGAATTATGTGGGGGGGGGGGGGAAACTGTGCTTAAGATATATTCTTCATTTGTGGTTATAGATTATCTGGCATTCTTTGGAGAGAATTTTAGGTAGATGTTGACAAAGAGGTTAATTGCACAGAAGTGGGAGCTTTTGTTTAGTTTGATATATGTAGTGAGAATGTCCACATTAGGGAAAAAAAACACGAAAACATATGGAACTATGCTTATTGACCATTATATATCTCCTTTTTTTTTTTTTTTTTTTTTTTTTTTTTTTCCCTCATGTAATTGATGTATTTTTTTAAGAAAAAATGTTTGCTTTCAATCCGCAGACTGGTGAAGCCACAAGGTATCTATCTTCTTCGTCACCTCCACCTTGTTGGCCACCCCCGCCCCCCTCAGCCACACCGAGGGAGGAGAAGCGGCCATCTCATGCGTCACCTACACACTTTGAGGATTCACATGAGAGTGGCCCATCACACAGCAAGAGGAGATACAGGGCAAGTCCTCTAAGGTATGTCATTGTATTGCTATTATACAGAAAAGTTCACACACACACACATGCACAATCATGCACACACACACTTGCAACACATAGATGCAACACAGTTACTCACAGTTACTCACTGACTCACTCACTCACTCGCTCACTCACTCACTCACTCACTCACTCACTCACTCACTCACTCACTCACTCACTCACTCACTCACTCACTCACTCTCTCTCTCTCTCTCTCTCTCTCTCTCTCTCTCTCCTCTCTCTCTCTCGCTCTCTCGCTCTCTCGCTCTCTCTCTCTCTCTCTCTCTCTCTCTCTCTCTCTCTCTCTCTCTCTCTCTCTCTCTCTCTCACTCAGAGTCTCACACACAGACACAGACAGACATGCTTAGACACACACACAAATTAACAAAGAATTGTGTAGATGCACATCCACACTCACACCCACACGCACTCATAACACCTCCCTCCCCACACACACACATATGTTATAAATGTTGTCTTTTGTTTTGTGTATATATAGTTACTCAGCAATTTTCACTTTACTCTGGTTGTTCAGTATGGTATGACATAACACACTTGTGATGTCTGCTTTCTGCCATGTTTATTGCTCCTAGCAGAAAAAAGTATGTTTATATGAATAATTTATAGGTGTTATACTTTTGAAAATGATATACAGGTACAAGGGTTATCTTTAAATTCAGTATCAGTAATTGTACAGTAACAGCATTACAATTCAGTACAAATGTATAAGTTATTCGTGAAGTTGAAAGTTTATGTTTTAATTTTATTTTTTGAAGTGATTAAAGGTCATAGATGAAGCCTTCCTTTCTTAATGTTAAATGGAACATAGGGGAGTGAGAAACAGCGAGTGACAAATGGGGAGTGCGGAGGTAAGGAAGGAAAACGTATAGTAGGAGTAAGGGGAGGGAAGGGAGAAAGAAAATGGAGGAAAGATAGGGATTAGGAAGGAAGAAGGGTAGATGGAGGAAAAAGAAAAAAAGGGCTAGGAAATAGGAAGAAGGGAGGGGAGAAAGAAAAGGGGAAGGAAGGAGAGAGGGACAGGGAGAGAAGTGAGGTAGAGAGGGGGAGGAAATTGAAGCAGGAGAAAGAATGAAAGAAGAGGAATGATTAAAATAAGGAAATAGAAAAAAGAGAAGAAAGGAAGTTAGCGAAAGAGAGAGAGAGAAAGAAATAATCTGACGCAGAAAATTGTTTACAGGAGTGTGCGTCCCAAACACCGCGATCACAGGGAGCACCGTGGAAATGCCTCTCCCCCCTATCCCAGCACAAGCAGCGGATGGAGTGTGACCCAGGTCAACCACCAGCACCCACACCCACACCCTCACCCACACCCTCACCCTCACCCTCACCCACACCAACATCCCTACCCACACCAACATGCCCACGCCCATTCCCACCCGATCCCCATGTCCACCAACATCACACCAGCTCTACCTCCGGCACTTTCTCCTCAGGTGAGTTCTTCCTTCTTATTGTCTGTCTTTCTTTTCTATTCTTCTCTTTTCTTTTCTTTTATTTATTTATTTATTTATTTTTTATTTTTATTTTATTTCCCATAGTGGATATTGTGCCTAGGCTGGATGAAGGACATTTTGAAAAAGTGAAGTGTATATTCTGGATTATTTCTTTGGTTTGTGGTCTGTACAGGCAGTAGAGAGATAGTTTTAGTTTGTTCTCAATAACAATCAAGAAGATAAACAATTTGGTAGACTAGTATGAATCCAGGAACTAATTAATTTATATTTATTTATTGAGGTATTAATGCATTACAATGTGTTTCAGCATGTATATAGACCTATGGGGATAAATCTTAAAGGCCAGGCAGGCTTCCCAGATTGGAAGCATTCCTTTACTGTACATGTATATCTAACCACATGATCCATATCTCAGGCTGGGCCGTCCCAGCCTCGTGAGGAAGAGGAGAATGACCACAGCGGCTACAACAGTGGCGATGAGTATGAGCCGTTTGGGTGGAACCTCACAGCTGACCAGTGGGAGGAGGTAGGGCAAAATGTACTCACGTTTTATTTTCTAGTTTTGCCCGATGGCTATAATCATGCACTGCTTGTGATCTCTGTGAACTGTGATGTGATGTACTGTAATCTCTCTTTATAATGTGCAGAAGGAGAGGAGATTTGAGAAGAAGATGAAGAAGAAGGGGCTCATGATCAAGAAAATGAGGGAGGATGGAGCTTGCTTGTTCCGCGCTGTTGCTGATCAGGTCTACGGAGACCAAGACATGCATGGTAATGTACGTCAGCACTGCATGGATTATATTGTAAGTATGCAGGAGTGTTTGTGCGAGTTTATATCTTTAACAAAATACATAATTCATACTGTTTGTAATTGGGTAATCGTGTAGAACTTTGTTGACCTCTCATATATGGAATTTTGAACAAAGGACATGATTGGAATTTTAGTATTTGATGGTTGTAAAGACACTCTGGCCTGTGTGTCCGGCCATCCATAAATATTCAATGTGTGAATTCTTCTTCTTCCCTCGACAGTCCAGAAATGAAGATGCGTTTGCCCCATTTGTTTCGGAGAACTTCCAGACGTATGTCCAAAGAAAAAGACGCGATGACTGCTTTGGTAATCATATTGAGTTGGCAGCCATGTCCGAAATGTATAACCGCATCATTGAGGTCTATTGTTATAGTGTTGGTAAGTACTTTAAGTTTTAGAGTTGATTTGCATTTTTGGTGATGAATGTAGTGTCATTATTTTGGTCATTTATCAACGTGAAGATTTATTTCATTATTTACTCATTTATTTGTTCATTGATTATTATTGTAATTGTTGTAATTGTTATTGCTGTTGCTGTTGTTATTATTATTATTATTATTATTATTATTATTATTATTATTATTATTATTATTATTATTATTACTGTTACTATTACTATTATGATGGTAATAATAACAAAATAATAATAATAATAATAATAATAATAATAATAATGATAATGTAAAAATAATGGTAATGATAATAATAGTGATGATAATAATAGTAATGATAATAATAATAGTAATAGTAATAATGATAATAATAATAATAATATGATGATAATAATAATAATAATAATAATAATAATTATCACCCTAGGTCACTGGTAGTGACTTGGTGTTTGATTTTAATTATCAGATCTAAGGAAACTTTCATATAAAATAATAATAATAATAATGATATTAATAATGGTAGTATTAAAAATAATAATGATAATAATAGTAGATGTAATAATAGTAATAGCAATAGTACTACTACTACTACTACTACTACTACTAATTATCATCATCATCATCATTATCATCATCATTATTGTTATTATTATTGTTATTATTATTTCGATTGCTATTGTTGTTGTTATTATTATTATTATTATTATTATTATTATTATTATTATTATTATTCCTGTAATTACTGTTATTGTTATTGTTGTCTTGACTCCTACAGAACCATTCAATGGTACTACTACCATAATTGTTAGTATTATTGTGGTTATTGTTTTCATTGTTATTATGATCTTTTGACTCTTTCAGAGCCAATCAATAGTTTCCAAGGATCCCTTCAGACAGACAACGAACCCATCCGTTTGAGCTACCACATGGGCACGCACTACAACAGCCTCGTGGACCCGTACAAAGCCACAATAGGGGTGGGGCTCGGTCTCCCCGGCTTCCAGCCAGGCCTGGCCGAGAAGAACCTGCTGAAGGAAGCCACAAGACAGAGTGAGAATGTGCATTTAGAGCAGGTGGGTTTTGTTTTTTTGTCAGCTTTTCTGAGTTTCTGTAATTTAATTATTTATTTATTTATTTATTTGTTATTGTTATTCTTCTCTTTTCTCTTCTCTCTTTTCTTCTCTTTTCTTCTCTCTTCTCTTCTCATCTCTTACTTCTCTTCTTTTCTTTTCTCTTCTCTTCTCTTCTCTTCTCTTCTCTTTTGTGAGAGGAAAGGTGTATTGCATAATGCTTATTCTTGAATTATTACAGTTAGCTACTGTTTGTGCTTAGCTGAGTATGAGATTCAAATTGATATTCCTTGCAATCTCTTTTCCCTTGAAATCATGTATTTGACTTTTTTTAAATTTTTTTCATTTGTATTTTCTCTTCCTCTCTCTTAGGCTATGTTGGAGGACAAAATTCGTGCTACTGACTTTGAAGCCACAAATGATGCCATAGAAGAGCAAGTTGCCCACGAAAGTTATCTTCAGTGGCTGAGAGATAATGAAAAGCGAAGTAAAAGTCAGGTAAGATTGATCAATTTTGTTATTATCACTTCTGTTGGTGATGGTATTGAAAATTAGTTACGGGTCAGTAAATTTTGATTTTTTTGGTGCATATCGTCAGTTTTCCCATTTTCACCCACCTTGTTTGGTAACTAAGGTAACAACTCTGGGCAACTCTGTAGCTAGTTTATAGGTAAAATGTTTAGAAAAATTAAAGTTTGCCTTCACTGTAGATGCCTGTCTATTTTGGTGAATACAAACAATTGATGCCACTACAGAAAGATGACTAGCTGATTGTGCAGGGAGTGTCATTCTGCACTGCCAACTGCAACTGATGGCTTGATAACATGCCATCCACATGCATTGCAATTGATTCTGATATATCAAATAGAAAATGGCAGTTGTATCAAAGGATCTATCATTCTGCAGAGACCCCCATCATCCCCCTCAAGCTCTGGCCATAGTGAGAGGTGTCGGGGCAGGACCTCACCTCTCCACCCGGCCCCCCAGCCCGAGGGATCCAGCGACACAGCCCGAAGCTCTCCCAGGTCTTCACCCCGCACCAGTGAGCTCGCCCGGCTGTCCCCACGGGGCTCCACGTCCCCCATGGGCTCCACCTCCTCTCATGGTTCTACCTCACCCAGAGGGTCGAGTTCACCCCGCGGGTCCACTAGTTCAAAGGACACAGCCATGGAGTCGACCGAAGACCAGGCAGTACCGGGCTCCTCCAAGGACCCCATGCCTTCGTCTTCAGGCTACTCATGCATGGGGGAGTTCATGGTCAATGAGAGGGCCTCTTTCCTCAACCTCCTCCCATCAGACATATTCGGTGAGTCAGGGGAGTGGGTTGTTCGAAGGGACAGTTTGTCATTATTGAATGATTTGGGATGCAAAACTCCGTGAGACGTAAGACTTCTCCTGGTCCATAGACTGCTGACTCTTAAGCTCTTTCTCTCCTTTACTTTCCAACAGGTTTGAGTGACTATTCCAATGCAGAGGCAGACATCCTGGCCCAGGTCCTTGCAGCCAGCCAGCAGGAGTACTTAGACTCCCTGAAGTGCAAGACGAAAGAGGACAGCTCTGACTCCTCCTCCTCCTCGTAACCCTCAGTCTTTCTGTAGCAAAATCTGCCATTTTTTCAAAATATGCATTCTTAGTCATGACAGACCAAGTCAAAAATCATTTCATGGCAACAAAATTTTGCAACACAAGTTTGCCTTTGTAATCATGGATAACCCAGCATACTTATACATTTTTGTCTTATTTACAAGAGTTGTGTGAAGAAAAAGGTAAAGAAGAAGAGAGGAAAAAAACAATATACAAGACAAAGCAGTTTGCAGAAGTTTAGTTTCCGCTGAAGCATCTTTTGACAAAGTTGCTTAAAAGACCATAACAGTAGTATTGGAAATCCAGTAATTTGTAATAATCATTTCAACATCATTAGTTCAAGCTGCTCATCAGTGCTTGTGACCCGGGAAGTCATTCATTTAGTTTTAGCCATTTTCCCTTATAATTATGATTCAGGTATTTAGATTATGCTTCATGAGTCCATTTTTCATCATCACTGAAAGTGTTAGAACTGTGTGGACCACACCACATTCATTTTTGAGTCGACACAGTCTTGATTATAATATAATATATTTAATTATTATGCACGTGTGTGACACAGAACACACAACAACACACAACACACCACACACACACACACACACACACACACACAACACACACACAACACCACACACACACACACACACACACACACACACACACACACACACACACACACACACACACACACACACACACACACACACACACACACACACACACACACACACACACACACACACACACACACACATTCTCTCTTTCTTTCTTTCTTTCTTTCTCTTTCTCTTTTTCTCACTCACTCACATACACATTCACTCATTCACATAGACACTCATACATATTCATGCACTTACACACTCGCTCACATACACACTCACTCACTCACATACACACTCACTCACTCACATACACACTCACTCACTCACATACACACTCACTCACATACACACTCACTCACTCACATACTCACTCACTCACTCACTCACTCACACCACACACACACACACACACACACACACACACACACACACACACACACCTCTCTCTCTCTCTCTCTCTCTCTCTCTCTCTCTCTCTCTCTCTCTCTCTCTCTCTCTCTCTCTCTCTCTCTCTCTCTCTCACCTCTAGCCTCTGAAAGCCCTCATGTAAGGCTCACAGTCACAAAGTTGCCCCTAATACAAAAAAATTCACATACACCTCTTGTTCCTCCATCATCACTAACATAATTGTATGTGTCAAACGATTATTGATATAGGACCGACTCATAGCTCACATAGCATTAGAAAAGAAATCAAACAATCATCTGGTGTCTTAGGAGAAGCAAGCAAGGTGGCAAGTGAGCAGGGCATGAAATGATATGTTTTAGTCTTTATCTCTTTGTGTTTTGTTGTTGCGTATGGCGTTCGTTCAGATATGCCGATACTGGTGCTGTTGTTGTATTGGTGGGAATTGGCATGCATTTGTTTGATTTGTGGGTGTTTTATTTATTTATTTATTTATATTTTTATTTATTTATTATTATTTTTTTTTTCTGGGAATCTGGCTTAATTGAGAGTGGGATTTGTTGTTTCTTTGTTTTATGTAAAGCATGGTCTCTAAAGGGAGAAAAAGAAAGAAAAAGTCAAAATCATGAAACATTCACATGAAGATGTTCATTGTGTTAGTCATATATCTGTGTCATTGAAGATATGTGTAGGTTTTGAAACATTGTAATGATAGGTTTATGGTGGCCTCGTCTGCTTTGTAGAGTTGAAGTTGAGTTTTTTTCTAGTGTTTTTTTCTAGTGGCAATATTGTTAAATCTGACCAATGTGTTTGCCATTATTTCATGCCCTGTACCAAATGTTAGTGTTGATAGAGCAATTCTTGGCATAGTCTTTTCTTTTCTTTTCTATATTATTCATCCTCTGAATACAGTAAGTAAAAGGTATAAAATTATAATTTTCATATGCTGACATTTGTTCTGTTCTTTTGCTGTTTCTTTTAATTTTGTGGGTTATAAGTTGTCCTATCATTTTTCTCTCTTCATCTCTTATTACATATGCAAACGTTAACTTATTATCATAATGAATTTTCACTCTTTGATATTCGAGTTTTAGAATATCAGTTCATTTTGGGTTCCATTGAATTTCCATGTTTGCATTTCTGAACATCCAAATAGTCGGAATATTCATCATTGATATGTTTTAAGTAAGTGCAAAAATGCAGTTCATGTCTACCTCACACGTTGCTGAGCGTGCCAAGTAATTTGGTGAAATGGGTGCGTTTTCTTCTTCTTCTTCTTCTTCTTCTTCTTCCATAAACTTCTTCTTCTTCTTCTTCCATAAACTTCTTCTTCTTCCATTCTTCTTCTTCTTCTTCTTCTTCTTCTCATGGAAGGCTATATTTTTTCTCGAACATATTATAGGGTACTTTTTTTAACTGAATGAAGGCTGTAACAGATATCAAGAACAGTAGATTTAATTTAAAAACTACAGACAGCTACAAAAAAAATATTGCAATACAGTGGAAGACCCTTTAAAAGAAGAAAGAAGAAGACATTAGAAATATATTCAGCTTCCTATTACTTTGCTCATTCCATCAATAGTATTTTTGCCAAGACTGGTCACAAAAATACACAATTTTGTACTTGTCCTAAACACACTCCAAACACAGTAGGCTACTTTTTATTATTTTTTCTATATTTCCCATCCACTTAAATGAAACTAGGACATTAAACCCCCATTAATTGAATGTGGCACACGATTGGTCAGACTTGGCATTTGGGCATTTACTTAGGGCACCGAATGTGTTCGTTTATCCACTTCGGAATACGTTGTGTCTCCAGCAAAGAGGAGTGGTGGTTATTATTTTGATTATTTTTCCCCGCTGTAATGAAGACACGTGCATATTTTTTTTTCCTCTGTTACCATTGCTTGAGTAACTTGTTAAGTATAAACTCAAAATCTTTACATTTATGTCTTGGGGTCTTGTGGCATATAGAAATATTTATATTTTTGTGATTTATTTTGTGGATGTGAAGGTTTTTTCTAGCTGTTACGTGGAAAAAGTTTAAAAGAAAAATATAAAATGTTTTGTTGAACTGTTTTTGTATTTATTGTTTAAATATTTATTCATTTGTTTTACACAATATTGATAATGATAATAACTTAGAGTAATAATCATTGGCGAGAAAAAGCTATGTATTAAAAGATTACTTTGCTTTATAGAATGTCAATGGAGAATGTCCAATCCCTATCTTTTTTGCATATTTATTAGGCCTCTGAGCTTCTAATACCATTTGCCAAAAATTCCAAAGAAATAGCTTGGTTCTAATAGTGCTTACTGTTAAACCAGTCAAGATCAATCAAGGTATCTGTTAACGTGTCTAGTGGAGAGCTGATGTATAGAGCATACATTCTCGGCTTGTGCAATTTGTGTTTCCCTTTCTGTTTTTCCTTTTTTTTCTGTTTTGTTTGCTCCTTGAAATCTGGTCAGGCAACCTTTTAAGAAGTACTTCTAACATGGAATAGTGAATGACGTTTTGGCACATTTACGTCATATTGCTACAGGATTGTAAATATTAGGCATGATCTCAAGACAAGAGAGTGACTATATAGAGATAAACATTCAGAAATGGAAGCATATGATTTAAATTATTCTTTTATCTTTTTTTTTTTTAAGTAATTATTAGATTTATTTTTCTTTTTTTGCCATGTTCCTCATATTACAAATTAATTATCTGTATGCATGTGTATCAAGAAGACCTTTGTCTCCAAAGATACTAAAACTTGAAGGAATCAGAAGCAACTCACCCTCCCTCCCTCCCCCCCTTGTCTGCTGCCAAGAGACTGATAGCAGTTTGAAGTTTTTGAGACATCATGTGCTTATTTATAGTTATTTGTCCTTTTAGTTTTTTTTTTTTTTTTTTTTTTTACATCAAGGGAAATTTTGGTGTATGTGCCATTGTTGTGAGAATGCTGTAATTGGGTATTGCTTTAACTTACCAAGACATCCCACTATCAGTTTTTAAGTGTTGAATTAATCTCAGTGAAATACCATAAACTTGATACCTATTATGGTTTGCAATGTAGAGAGCAATAGGTATTAGGCTTTGTATGTTAAGTTCTTTTGTGATATTCTCATGTTTGTAATATTGTGTACCATGAAATGAAGAAAAAATGGAAACCAAGTACACAAAAAGCAGAGAGTGCTTGCTGTGTTGTGGATCATCTTACGAGGATCTATTTTACAATTAGTTATGTGCTTCAATTATAGAGGATATCCCATTTCCAGTGTATTGTGTGGAGTCAGAAATACTTTTTGAATGTGAAAGAGCGACTAGGGTACTACTAGATGTAAACTAAAGAACAAAATATTCTCATCATGTTCCCTATATTTTCTTCTTTTTTTCCACCTATGGCTGGGTCACTGTCTATGGTGTTAAAGAGATTTATTGCAGTTGTGGCATCCACATTCCTTTTCTCTTAAAATGGAAAATGTCCAGTATTGATGCTATAGATATGTAATGAAATGTCTGCACCAAAGTGATGTTTTGAATGACTAACCTGCAACCCTTTGCAGTTGCTTATTATATTTATGGGTAATACACAGAGTTGAACTGAAATATTTTGTAATAACTTCAAGTATATTTATATAACATGCAGAATTGTGCAGGCTCTATGTAAAAAGTGGAAAGTGTTCATCTGGTACATTATAAATGACAGAAACAAGTGTTATATTTCTATTCATGTATCTTTCTTGTTGCACTATTTTCCTGAGATTATGCTATGATTTACAGATTTGCCAAATTTACCAATATGTCACTCGGAAGCTTCCAGTCTTGATTGTATGTAGGAAAATTAGTTTTCCAATATTGCATTTAGTTGAACAGAAGGGTTGATAGGAAACATTATACCCTAGAGACTGATGTGTAGTCAAATTTATTTTTTAAAATTAAAATTTTATCTTTGTGTTATAATATACTCGATACACAATGTGTGTGATGTTTTTGTGCTCTTTACCACAGCAATTAATCAATATTATATACTAAATGAAATCCACAATTCCACGAAGACAGACGGATAGTACTAATGATGTATTGTATCATCAAGGGAGAGTGAAAATAAAGTGTAATGGAACTTTAAAGTCATATTGCAGTGGTGCTTAGAACCCACTATAATTTTTGAACAAGGATACTAGTTATGACTATCTTTTTTTCTTTTTTTTTTCTTTGGCTTGATGAAAGCGAAGGAATCTGTAAGTATATGTAAGTAAAATGAATTTGTAAATGATAATACCTGTGCGGTTTAACGTCTTAAGCGGCTAAGCAAATTCAGTATACATCTGAAGATATCCTTGTACGAGACTTGAAAACTGGGCTATAGTGTAGCAAATGTTGTACTACCCACAAGTGACACCAGTGACATTTTCAGCAAAAGTGTGCTGCATCATATGTTGTAGTTTGTTAATTTAGACAAATAAATACACTCTAACTAACATGGAATTTCTTCCCCTTTATGTGCATACACAGGCTTCATATGGAATCATTTTCTCGGTCTCAGTCTCGGTTTCTGTCTGTCTGGGAGCGGGAGAGGAAGGAACAGGGACAGGGACAGGGACAGGAAAAAAAGAGAAAGAGAAGGAGGGAGGAAGGGAGGGAGGGATAAAGAGAGGGAGGGAGGGATAAAGAGAGAGGGAGGGATAAAGAGAGAGAGAAAGGGAGAGGGAGAGGAGGAGTTAGTTTTGGAATAATATCTTAATGATCTGTCAAGAATGTTAGTTTATTATTTATCACATTCAGAGGTTCGTATTAACTGTTATAATCCATTATAACCACAAATACGTGTATACACATATCTGTATACAAATTTACAAACATTTGGTTACATGTGTGACTGGGTGTGAGTGACTGAGATGTGTCCGTATGAGAGAGAGTGAGTGTGAATGTGTGTGCATGTGTTTGTGCGTGTGATTAACCATGAAATCGTGCACACGATGTGTTACATGACAGCACCAGGACGAGCCATCGGGTCTCCTGAAGGAGGAGCAGAACCGAAGTGAGTTAATGAGCGAGATGTGTGTATATGAAAGAGGAGCGCGAGTGACTGCGTGTGCTTATGTTTGCGTGTGATTAACCACAAAATACGTGAACACGATCTACTACATGACTCCAGGGACTAGCACCAGGACGAGTCATCGGGTCTCTTGAAGGAGCAGCTGAAGGCTCCACCGACGTGTCTGATGCCTTCTCCTGCGTTCTGCCGCCCTCTGTCGCCTCTTCTGCAGCTCACCAAAATCCGAAAGGCTTTATTGAACCTATTGTTAGTAAAGCCGTAAATGGCAGTATTCGCCGCATACTGAATCCAGTATAGGCAGTTGAGGACGATGCCGATATCCTTATAGTAACCGTTCTCGTCCACGATGTTGTAAACGGCCATGGGCAGGATACACACGCAATACAGGATGGTTAAGCCCAAAACGCTTCGTCCTGCTGACCTGTAGCGTCGTGCCAGGAAAGCAGAGCGGCCGCTGGGCGAGGTAAAGATGCTTCAGTTGAATGTTCACGCAAGAGGAAAAGAAAATGTATATAGAATTCGCTTACAGGATTTGCTTGGGTAAGAGGAATTATTCTGAATATGGAATATATTAAAAAAAATCTTAGAAACTGACCTCGCAGCTTTGCTCGATTCATATGTATCGGAAATATCTCATGGCACATATCACTAAAGAAAAGATCGAACACCCACACACAACAAAACACCATACCAATATAAACAGTAAGTCAAAATGAATATAAAAATATTTCATATCATAATTCACATAAAGTAATATCTCACGCCGCAAAAAAAAAAAAAAAAAAAAAAAAAAAAAAAAAAAAAAAAAAAAAAAATATATATATATATATATATAATAATAAATATATATATATATATATATATATATAATATATATATATATATATCATCGCCAAAAATTGCTCTTCTCAAACCTCGCATCCTTGGACGTCGAGAACCCAGCCAGCAGCGCCTTCGACTTCCTCACGCGACGAAGGATGGCGACGTAGGAGGCTATCAGGATAACCATGGGCAGCATGATCTCCAGTCCCACCAGCAGCCCCCTGAACCTCGGCGACGTGATAAGCAGGTCGCATTTGTACGTCAGGGGATTAAAACCGTATTTTTTCTGGGGAAGATGGAAAGAAGGGTAAGGGGTGGGCGGGTTAAGAGGGATACGTGTGTAAGGGAATAAAATAGTTGTTGCTATACATGGCACGAAGGTATATGAATATATATACATATATATATATATATATATATATATATATATATATATATATATATATATATATATATATATATATTCCTCAATGTTTGGTTGTTTCTTCTGTGCAGATATATGTAGAAAACAATTGCACGTCAATGATTTATTTGTAAAGTGAAATACAAAATGTGCCTGAGAAATTTTGCGTATTTATAGTATTACCTCTGGAGAGGAATGCTCCTTATCAAAACGGACACACCCCAAACGTAACACATTCATCGCAATATTTTTATCCTCTCTGTGTGTTTGTGTCTCTTTTATGTCTTCCTGTCTGACTGTCTGCTTCTGTCTCTGGCTCCCTCCTTTTTTCTCCCCTTCACGCTTTCTCCCTCTCCCTTTATCTACTTTCTCTCCCTTTCATTTCCTCTTTAGTTCTCTCCTTATCAATCTACGCATCTATCAATCTACCCATTCATCTGTCTATCCATTCATCAATCACTCAATCAATCACTTTACCCATGCATTTAACCATCAATCACACAATCAGTCACTCTACCCATCCATCTATCTATCCATTAACCAATAATTCTACCCATCTATCTATCCATCCATCAGTCACTCTACCCATCCATCAGTCAATCACTCAATCACTCTACCCATCCACTTATCCATCAGTCACTCTACCCATCTATCAATCGATCACTCTACTCATCCGTCCAGCCATCCATCTATCAATCAACTGACCATAGAAATACCAGGCAGCTGAAATGCAAACCCGAGAGTCCACAGCACCACGCAGTACATCCTCGTTCTCCCCAGCGAGAAGACGCCACCACCGCTGCGTCCTCGGTAGATGTGGTAACTCCTGTTGGGTGAAGATGAATAAATGTTCCACTGTTCCACAACAAGGAGTAAATTTTCCACTGTTCCACAACAAGACGTAAGTCATGTTCTACACATGCGTAAGTTCCATGTTACAACAAGGAGTAAATGTTCCACTGTTCTACAACAAGGAGTAAATTTTCCACTGTTCCACAACAAGACGTAAATGTTCCACTGTTCAAAATAATTTCATGTTTACACAAGACGTAAATGTTCCACTGAGTTTAATTAAATAATTGTTATGTTATGTTTAGTGATTTTGGACGTTAGGAAGACTAATATGTTCATGTTATAGAAATAAAAGTCACACTATAGTTCTATAACAAGAGATAAATAAGTAATGTAAAATAATGATAATATTTTAATAATTAATAAAATGATAATATTCATGATATTTATTAATATTATGATAATTTAATAATGTATTTATGATTAATAAGGATATAATATTATGATAAAAAAAAGTAATAATTACTAATAAATGCATAAGTAGATGATTGAATAGTATTATATGAATGATAATGTTAATAATGATAATATAATAGATAATAATAATAGTATAATAAATATAATATAATAATATATAAAATATAAATATAATAAATAATAATATAATAATAATAATAATAATAATAATAATAATAATAATAACAATAATAATAATATTCACAGAAAAAACGCATACCTCTCAAGAGCCACAAGACCCAGGGTGTTGAATTCGACGTTACCGTTGAGGAGACGGAAGAACCCTGCGAAGGCGCATAGAGTCCCCGGCATCTCTTCCCCTTGGAGGTAAGACGCAACACACAGCGGCAGAGACACCGTGCAGTACAGCAGGTCGACTACAGCCAACTGTAAAACCAGCACGCTATCTGCCGTCACCTTCAGGACTCGTAGAGTTCGACGGGTCATCGCCTGCTGCACAAGGACGGTCACAACTACAAGGTTCCCCAGGCCGCCTATGAGGGAGACAGCCAGCCCGGAGACGATGGCCATGTTTAGTGCCCAAGGTGATGGAAGGGACAGGGTGGAGGCACCTGTGCTTAATACTGCGGTGGTATTTTCGAGCGAGCTAGTCATTGTTTTGAAGATGGCGCTGGTGTTTTGTTCTTCGAGAGGGTTCGTGGGTATTGCCATCTTTGCTAAAGTCATTCACTTGTGCGGGGATTACTTGTAAGGTTTAGAACTACAATCATTAATTTTTCAAGGATTTATGTGAACGAAGCTGAAGTTCTCTTGTAATCTAATTGCGGTTATATTTGTTTCTAGTACTGCCAAAATTTATCTTGTAAACTATTGCGGGATTTTCTAATACTATGCACAGCGCTTATTTTACTTCAAGAAAGACTGGCATTACTTTTCCCGTGGAGTCAAATTAAGCATGCTAAGCCAGGCATGAAAAATGGATAGAGTTAATCCTACAGAATATTCCAATTATTGGAGGCTGGTACCGGTTATTACACGGCACAGTAATTGCTTTGGAATCAGGGACCCGGTCAATGAAATAGTGAGCCCACTTCATGTGTAAATAAAACTAGATAGTTGGCAGATTGTTCAACAAATGATTACACCAGTTCTTACCCAAAAAAGTATGAATTTTCCGCATCAGCAATTATTCTCAGTTAATATCAGGTAGCACCAGAACAATTATTAAGAGAGGGCGAACGAGCTTCTTCAGTAGGAACGAATTTACGTGCGACCTTTACAAAGTGAAGAATGTTTACACCACGCTCAGTCAACTCTCTCAGTAAAGGTGATCAAGGGAACATTAGGCGTGTCTGGAGAGCACCTGACGTCGAACGAGTGGCGGTAAGGGAGAGGTTGGGTTGGTCGGCCTTCACTATTGTGAGTAAATCCTCTTCGTTTTATTTTCTCAGCTTCTTCACGCATCGTACTTCGTGGAAATAGGCACTGACTGGATATTGCTGCACAATTAGTAGAGGGATATTTTTTCATGTAAGTCTACTATAGACATTATCATTCTCCAGGCATATTTTGTGGAAAACATACGATGAACGTCACTCGAGAGAACAGTTTAAAGCTAGAAAAAAGATTAAAGGCAAGGCTGAAATGCAAATGGAATAAAAATAGCGACCGGAAGTTGAGTAAAAAGATGAAAGTAATACAGATGGGGACTTTGACGGACGGGTATGCCTTCACGAAAAAGTTATGATGTGTTATGACGTTTTGCTAACACAGCTGTCACATGTGCGAGGCAAGCCCGAACCGAAATATCGGAGAGAGAGTGGGGGGGGGGGAGAAGAGAGAGAGAGAGAGAGAGAGAGAGAGAGAGAGAGAGAGAGAGAGAGAGAGAGAGAGAGAGAGAGAGAGAGAGAGAGAGAGAGAGAGAGAAGAGAAGAGAAAAATATATATATAAAGAAAAGGAGAGAAAGAGAGAGAGGAGGGTGGGGAGAGAAGGGGAGAGAGATAGAATGGTGAAGACAGAGACAAAGAGACAGAGACCAGGTAAGAACAAGGGAGAGAAACAAGTTCCAACTCAAAACTTGATTTTATTATTATTATTATTATTATTATTATTATTATTGTTGTTTCAATGATCATCATATCACTATTTTTATCATAACAATCCCTTCAAGTCACCCTCTCTGCACATCAGAAGCCAACAACGTCCAAGAGACAGTGTTATGAGCTCTCTAATACGAGCGCCAATTTCCACACGTCCGAAGCCGGCGCTGATCGGAAACAAACTGACCCGAGAAGCTGCTCGCAACCCATACGTCCTCCCTCGCTCACCCCCTTAACTTATTTTCCCTTCACGCCTTCTCTCATCTCCCTCCCTCCTCCTCTTTTTTTTTCTCTCGCTCTTTTTTCTTACCCTTCCTTTACCTTCGTTGAGGCTCGAAGGCTTAGTCATCATCACGCGAACAACACGAGTGCGAAGCGGATGCCATATGAATGGATGAAACAAACAAGCTGGGACGAGATACCATAAATGGAGCAATGTTGACAGGATTCGAAACAGATTCTATAAAAAAAAGAAAAAGAAAAAAGAAATAAAGAAATAAATAAAGAAAAAAAAGGTCAATATGACAAGACGCAGATAAAAAATAATAATAAATAGATATTAATAATAATAATAATAATAATAATAATAATAATAATAATAATAATAATAATAATAATAATAAATAGATTCAATGCGGCGAAATCATGTGACAAGGTGACACCACGTGGTGGACCAACAGAAGCAAAAAAGAAATCACGAATGCAAGCAATAAGCAGTTCTATTCGATCGCAATATAGATCACACTGAACCAGTCTGGAAACAAGAAATGAATTCGAGTAGCAGGTAAGGAAAAAAGTTAGAAGTGATAAATACAGTGATAAATTTTTGCTGGGACATAGAAAAGTCTTGGGACGGGTATCTTGAGAACTGTAAGAAATTATTAAATGATAACCAGCAAGGGCGTGACCGCATGACCCTCGTATCGAGAATAAAAAGACGCTAAGTGATTGTGGACTAGGTTAAGGATCCCTTTCAAGTAATTTTGTGTATTGTCGTGATGAAACATAGTGGACAGGAACTAGAAATGGAAGACAGTGAACATGGGCTGGAACACATTTAGGATTAAGAAGAAAATTGATGATTTTTTATGAACATATGATGAAACAACTGGATGATCACGTGACAATATTGTGTTAATGCTTAAGAAAAATAAATGTGCTAGATATCAAGGTCATATATCAATATTGTGGAAGATATATATTTTTTATCAACAATTAATGGAAATAGATAGGTTAGTTTATAAATGTAATTAAATAATAAAATGCTTTCTAAGACTGATAGCTCAGTGGAAGCGTGCAGGCAGTGACGAGTCCCGATAGATTTATTTTTTTTTGTCTTTCAAGTATTTGCTTCTGTCACGATTATTACTCTTACTTGCTTGATGTTTAATTCATTTATTCATCTGGAAATACAACTTCATGTGTGTTTGTTATAATTAACTATTTATTTTTCTTTATGACCTTTATCCTTTTAGTATATCTAATTCACTGAGCATGTTTGTTTTAATTCAACTATTCGGTTCTTTGGTGATTATTATTCTTTTGTATAATGTCTAATTCACTCATCAGCTTTGAGATATTGAATAATTAAATGCTTTTATAATGATTTTGTTTGATAAAATTTGGTTAATTAAGATATGACGTAGTTTTGAATGCTGATTTTTTCATCAAGTTTCATGACTGGTAATTATATAACAGTGAGTCATAACTCTCTAGTTGTATGTAAAGAGACATTGATAATATTCAGTTAATAAACTTTTTTTTTTTTTTTTTTTACAAAATTTGACTCAGTCCTTTATGTTCACTAATGAATAGTCTTAAATACTCAGTCATACCATAATTAATGAAAACATTTAAACATTTATTAATCTAAACTTTTACCCTTCCCTTCCTCCTTCCTCCCTCTTACTCTTTACCCCCTTCCTCTCTCTTCGCTCCTTCTACCCTCCTTCACCTCCTCGTTCTTCCCCTCTACCTGTTCCTCCTTCCTCCTTCCCCTCTCCCCTTCCCACTTCCACTCAATCACGCACTCTCACTTTTATCTTTATCTTCAGACCCTTGATTATATATTGGATCAACAGACAATATTAATTTTGGGGGAGAGATAATCAGAATTGGTAAACACGCTACTTCCTTTCAGCTGCTAAGAGTCAACACTCTACGAAGTGTGAAGGAAAAATTGCCAAACGTAGATGTACAGACATTTAATTTTAATTCTATTTATTTATTATTTTTTTTAATAACCGATGTCATCCCCTTAATTTTATTTTTTTTCCTCAGAAACGAAATATGTAATTCATATATATATATACAAGGGGAAAATCCCGAAATTACGGATGAAATATAAGACACCGCCTTGTACAATACATATTCTTGATAAAAAAAAAAATTGATAACTGGCTGCATCTTTCAAAACATAATGCGCCATCATCAACAACGTTAATGACACCCTTTTGATCTTGGTTTTGATAATAAACATAGCTGGGGGGTTTGATTAACTTTTGTCTATTATAACGGGGCCTTGTGTGAAGGTTTAGGTAAATCTGGGAAAGATTAGGAAAAAGTGGAACAGCTCCCAATGGTTTTCTTGTTCTTGGAAAAATGCGTGTGTGAAAGAGAGAAAAAAGAGAGAGAGTGAAGGGGGTAAAAGAGAGAGAAAAAAGGGAGAGAGAGAGAGGATGGGAGAGAGAGTGGGAGGAAGACAGATAGAAAAGGAGGAAGAGAGAGAGAGAGAGAGAGAGAGAGAGAGAGAGAGAGAGAGAGAGAGAGAGAGAGAGAGAGAGAGAGAGAGAGAGAGAGAGAGAGAGAGAGAGAGAGAGAAAAGAAAGGAGAGAATTTAGAAGAGAGAAGAGAGAGAGAGAGAGAGAGAGGAGAGAGAGAGAGAGAGAGAGAGAGAGAGAGAGAGAGAAAGCGAGAGAGAGAGAGATAGAGAGAGAGAGGGAGGAGAGAGTTGAGGAGGATACGATTGAAAAAAAACAGGAATAATTTACATCCTTGTTGTTAATTGTGTTCATTTAGGATGAAAATAAGATTTCTTTTTCATTCGAGGAGTATAAAGCAGAAGGATAATCGATGTACACAGTTTGAAGTCTTTATGCATTCTCTTTGGTTAACAATGTGCATGTACAATGGAAAAAAGAGAGAGAGAATGAGGGTGAGAGATTTGTATACATTGTATACGAGTATACGTATATACCTACTTATATATCCAATGCAAGTATAATTCGCGTATTATATCCTTCTTTTTTACATAAAAACTCCAATATATAATGATCTAAATACATTATGATCCACCTACTAAAAATAACATCACAGATATATAAATACAAACACTGATTAATGACGAAATTTATAACCTTATAAATCCGAATGTTTTCCAGCATCGGATGCCACGTCTTCTTAACAACTAAACTTAATGCAAATCTAAAATTAATGTAAAACGCCACATCAGATAAATAACCGTTGTGGGAAATGTCGAAGATAAAAAAGACTCCTATTAATATCTGTAAACCTAAATGCTGATTTTTAAAAAAAATGTAATTAATGAAGGTTACTGACTGTTTGCAATACCATATGTAGGAGAAGAGCACCATACCCAGTCGAGTACACACATTCACACACTCACTCTCACTCTCACTCACTCACATACACTCAAACATATGTGTGTATGTATGTATGTTTGTATGTATGTATGCATGTATGCATATACATATACATACATGCGCATGTGTGTGTGAATGTATGTGATATATATATATATATATATATATATATATATATATATATATATATATATATATATATATATATATATATATATATATATATATATATATATATATGTATATGTATATATAAATTCCTATTTTTCTTTTTCTTTCTTGCTTTTCTTTTCTATTCTTTTCTTTTTTCTTTTCCTTTTTCAACAGCCATTCAGTTCATTGCAGGACACAGGCCTCTCTCAATTCACAATTGAGAGGTTACATGGCAGTGCCACCCTTGCCTGATTGGATGCCCTTCCTCATCAACCGCAGCTCAGCGCACTGCCACTTATGCCACTTATGACACCTGCGTTTGACTCCTCAAGGCGACATGTCGTCTTCTCGGTCTCGAGCCAGCAGTCAGAGCGCAGGCACTTTTACGACTGCCGCGGCGGGGAATTGAACCGGGGACCACATATATGTGTGTGTGTGTGTGTGTGTGTGTGTGTGTGTGTGTGTGTGTGTGTGTGTGTGTGTGTGTGTGTGTGTGTGTGTGTGTGTGTGTGTGTGTCTGTGTGTGTGTGTGTGCGTGCCAGTCTCAAACACCCACCAACAGCACATATGCATTCACCACCACCGCTACTTCCTGATTCTAATAGCCACTTCCGCTATAACCAAATGCACGAAGAGCCAGGCGATGGTGATGATGTATCCGAGGTACACTGTAGGGTAAGTGATGTCCCAGCCCTTGTAGAGCACCGCGCGGATAGCGTCACAGGCGTAGGTTTGAGGGAGGATGTAGGATACGTATCTGCAAGGATGGGGAAGGATACAGGTTGTAGGTGTGTGTCGTGATTATCTTTATCGTTGCTGGTTTTAGTTATTGTTGTTCTTATTCTTATTCTTATTATGAGGATTTTCAGTGTTATTATTATTATTATTATTATTATTATTATTATTATCATTATTATTATTATCGTTGTTATTATTATTATTATTATTATTATTATTATTATTATTATTATTATTATTATTATTATTATTATTATTATCATTATTATTATCATTATCGTTATTATCATTACTAGCATTATCATTATTATCATTATTATAACATTAACAATGATAAAAAATTATAAAAAAA
>NC_051398.1:47647720-47657720 GCF_015228065.2 Penaeus monodon
TAGGGCGTCCCTCCCACCGTGAGGCAGAAGAGAACCGTCTGCAGAGGCGGCATGAGGAAGGAGAAGAGAAGGAACCTGGAAGTTAGAGAGACAAATGTTGTTGCAATGAAGAGAGTACACGTGGCTGTCCTCGAGAGCAGTGAATAGACTTAATAAAAATGTCAGAAAAAGGAATGAAAATATGACAATGTAGGAAAGTGGAAGAAATCAACTGCCATCGTGATTATGATACAAAATTACAACAATAACAATATGAATAATCAAACATTTGAAACAATAAAACCAATATTAATAACAATGATAACGATAACGATAATGATAAAACTTCTCCTATACAATAACATCAGCAGTATCAACAACAAGAGCCAACAACACCACGAAACAGTAACAACAATAATAACTCCTTTTCTCAGAGACCCCAAAAACCAGAGGAGCCTCACCCAATATTCCTCCAGAGACGAATAAAGTTCTTGAGGAGAAGGGCAGAGAAGCGATAGAGAGAGAACACCCTCTCGTACTTCGAAGTCTGCACCCAAGGGGACTACGGCAGAAAGGAGAGAGGGAGAAGTTAGTGGGAAGGAATGGATGCGTTTATCAGTTCGTTATTTCTTTCATTGGGGTCATTTATTCATGGCTGTGTTTTTTTTTCGTGAGTGGGGTGTGTGTTGTTCATTAATGGGGGGGGGGGGTGTTGTTAATGGTATATGTTATTTCTAAGTGTTAATTATCTGTCTGTTTATTGTTGGATTGTCTTATTCATTAGTGGGTTGTGTTAATTATCAGTGGGTTATCCTATATATTGAAGAGTTGTATTGCTCATCAAAGGATCATATCATCTACAGTATTCACAGATTATATGGTTTATAAATGGGTTACGGTATCTATTAATGGACCATGTCAGTCATAAGTGCATTGTATCATCTAGCAATGCGACATATTTCTTAATGTGCCATATTACTTATTAATGGATTATATCACTTACTGATCTATCATTAATCAGCTAATTAGCTAATTACATCAATTCATAAATGAATGTCAATGAACTTTCTAATTAACCTGATTTTGTATATGCCATCGTCACCATTTTCTATAACTCACCATCAAAATTTTCTCTTCCTCAGAATCCTTCAGGATAATATGCCCTGAAGGAGTGAGGACTTCCTTCAGGTCAGAGGTCACGCCCCTAGCAGAAGGCAGTGACCCTGGCAGCACGGAAGGAGTGGATGACGAAATCCCTTTCTCATCTTCAAATCCTTTGTTGATCTGTAAGATTTTTTTTAAGGATAAAGAGCTGATATACCATTGTTTGTATTTATCTTGGTATGTGAAGGTAAAGGTGTCGTTATAAAACGATATTTTTAAGGTCATTCTATAAGCCTATATTAAGGAAATTGGTCAAGAGGCTTGTTTAACAACAACAACAACAACAACAATAATAATGATAATAATAATAATAATAATAATAATAATAATAATAATAATAATAATAATAATAATAATAATAATAATAACAACGATAATAATTTTAAAAGATAATAATAATGATCATCATAATAAACAATAAAGCATATTATTCAATAAACGGAAAATAAACCTCCAGATAGCTTTTAGTAATAATGAGAGATCACATAAATTATATTAAAGTTTTACCCCCAACTAACCCGCGATCAAACTTCCCCGGGTACATGGCGAGAGTAATCACACCCTTTGTTGACATTGACCGTAATTAGTATCATACAAACAGTGTTGACTCGATTAACCTGGTCATGTGGAAGAGCGAGATAGCAGAGGGAGGAACACAAGGGAAGAAGCATGGAAATATATATATTTTTTTTTATGAATTTACCTGTATATCTATTTATCTATTAGCTTCATCTGTCTATTTATCTAAAATATTTACACATCTGTTTATTCAGTCAGGTTTTGAACATCATGGGCGTGGGTATTTAGAAAGATATAGTAGGAAGTGTCTTTCAGAATTACCGATCAGAGAGGTGTTTGCGTTTCAGAATGTAATCGAAAAATTTTATTAAATAGGTGGGTGTCGTTGTTCTGATTATTATTTTACTATGATGACTATTGTTATTGTTATTATAATAAGATCTACTATTAGTACTGTTGTCACTATTATTAGTAGTATGTGTTATCATCATCATTGTTGCTATTATATTTATTATCATTACTATCATCACTATTACCTTTATGATGATTATATTAATGGTAGAAAAATAATTACTATACGCTGGTGTTGCGGATGCTGATATGATAATGAATGTAGTAATAAAAATAATTCGAACAGTAAAATCAACAGCAAACAACAGTGAAACAGCGGGTCGCTCACTTTAAAAATAGAACAACGAAGTGAAGAACAAGAAAATGCACTAATATGCTGAAGGTCCTTTTCACTATATTGTTTCTTCATGGCATATATATAGCGAAAAGGACTTCGGCAGATTCGTGTGTTTTCTTGTTCTTCCCTTCGTTGTTCTACTTGCAATTTGTTCAACATGAATCCCACGCCCGTGCCGCCCACCTTGCCAGTGTGGAGATCGTCCTCGCTTCCGTCCACGAGACACAACTTGAGGAAGATGTCCTCGAGGCTCGGGATGGCGAAGTGGGTGATGAGACTTGAGGGGGAGGTCTCAGCCAGCAGTCTCCCTCCGCGCATTAGACCCACCTGTGTGTTTGTAAGGTGGTATCAATGACTCGTTTGTCTTTTACGTTTTTCTTTTGTGTGTGTGGTGTTTTCGAGTATCACTATTCTAACACACACACACACACACACACACACACACACACACACACACACACACACACACACACACACACACACACCACACACACACACACACACACACACACACACACACATTTATTTATTCATGTATCCATCTATTTACTTGTTTATATATATATATATATATATATATATATATATATATATATATATATATATATGTATATAATCATTGTAATGCCAGTTAAGTGAGGATAACCCCTCACAAAGTTGATATATATTACCTTGTCCGCTTGTCTCGCCTCCTCGATGTAATGCGTGGTGATGATGATGGTCGTGTGGCCAGACTTACAAACTTCCAACAAGTGTTGCCAGATACTAAAGACAAAAAATAGAGGCGGCTATAATCAAGGAGAAAAGAGAAAGGGAGAGTGAAAGGGAAAAGAGAGAAGGGTGAGTGAGAGGTAGGATTGGGAGAAAGGGAGGAAGGAGAGAGGGAGAAAAGGATAGAGAGGGTATATATATATATATATATATATATATATATATATATATATATATATATATATATATATATATATATATATATATATATATAGATAAATATATATATACCATATATGTTTATATAATATATAATATATATATTATATATATATATATATATATATATATTATATATATAAAAGAGAGAGAGAGAGAGAAAGTGGAGAAAAATTACTCAGTACACGCTAAAATAACTCCCCCGATTAATATAATATTCTATAATTCCATATAATCTACATAACTATATCACCCCAGATTTCCTATAATACGCACTCCATAAAAGTAGCATATGAATTAGAAATAAGTACAAAGATTTCCTACCAAATATAACGAAAAGTCGAAAAGATAAACACTATCAAGACCACCTTGTTTGTTCCTCAAACAGGGATCGAAGCCACATAATATAATCGAGTTATGCCATATAATTTACACGGAAAATATCACCCCGTATTTCTTATAATCGTCATACGTAGTCCATAAGCAAATTAAACCATCAAATATAGATATATAGGAAAGACAAATATATAAAAAAAATCCTTACCTGCCCCTCTATAAGAGATCGAAACTATAGTATCAAAACCCCGTACCTGCTCCTCAATAAGGGATCGAAACCATAGTATCAGGACCCCTAACCTGCTCATCTATAAGAAATCGAAGCCACAGTAGCAAGACCCCTCACCTGCTCCTCAATAAGGGATCGAAACCATAGTAGCAAGACCTCTTACCTGCTCCTAAATAAGGGATCGAAACCACAGTATCAAAAACCCTTACCTGCTCCTCAATAAGGGATCAACGCCGACTGTAGGTTCGTCAAGTATAAGGAGGTCGGGTTCGTGTAGTAGGGCGGCAGCGAAACTAACCCTCCTCTGTTGTCCTCCACTGTGTATTATGATACCGTTTTTTTATTATTGTTACATGTATCGTTATTATATATTATTAATATTATATGTATCGTTATTATATCATATTGTTATTATATTTATCGTTACTATATTATATTATTGTTATTATATTACATTTTTGTCGTACGCATCGTTAATGTTTTGGATTATTGTGGAAATAGCCTATGAGAATTAGTGTAGCGGTTTGTGTGTGTGTGTGTGTGTGTGTGTGTGTGTGTGTGTGTGTGTGTGTGTGTGTGTGTGTGTGTGTGTGTGTGTGTGTGTGTGTGTGCGTATGTGTGTATTAATTAAAAATAGGTCATGACAGCTTGACCAATAAATTACTCAACGTATAAAAAAATCCCATTAACATTGTTAGTTCCCGTCACATAAAGAATCCCAATTAGTAATTATAATAATAATAATGGTCGGAAATGACACCAGCACGACAATAGAACGAATAAAATCATTCACTGTTCGGAGAATATTGACGTAAAATCTTTATCCATAATTCATATTTCTTATGCACACCACACACACACACACACACACACACACACACACACACACACACACACACACACACACACTAAAAAGAAAAAGTTGTTGTTCTCACCTGAGCTGGTTAATGAGCCTCGTGGGGTCAGGCAGGTCAAGGAAGGACACGAGGAATTTCGTCCTCTTGTCGATCATGGCTGAGGACATCTGGTGGATCCTGCCGAAGTAGCGAAGGGTCTCCACGATCGTGAATTCTTGGTAGAGAGCCAGTTCCTGTGGAGGAATTGTCACAATGCTATTTACGTATCATTTGTTTACTCTCTCTCTCTTTGTCTATCTGTCTATCTATTTCTCTCTGTTTCTCTCTATACCTCTCTCTGCTTCTCTCTCTCTGCTTCTCTCTCTCTCTCTCTCTCTCTCTCTCTCTCTCTCTCACACACACACACACACACACAAACACATATGTATAAAATCCTGAAGATAGTGATTATATGAAAGATTAGAGGCGGAAGTGTAACCCAAGCAAGAGACAAGGTGAATAACCCTTACATTGAACAGCAAAAGGCAACCCATGAAGACTGTACCCTCGACAAGAAAAAAAAGAAAAAAGAAATACTCCCTCACCTGTGGCATGTATCCGACCCGATGCCCCGGAACAGCGGCGCTGGGGGAGCCCGGGGGATACCCATACAGGAAGATTTCGCCCTTGTCTAACCGCAGGCGATTTACCAGGCAGCCCAACAGCGTGGTTTTGCCGCAGCCACTCGGACCTAGGAGACCGTAGCTGCAGGGAGGTCAAGGGGTTTCTTTCAATAACAAGTGAAGCAATGCATGTATTTTTTTTTAATGTTAATTTTTGTTTTCGTTATCTTATCTTTTGGTCCTGATTAGGAAAGCGGTATTTTAATCCGCTCTCTACTGTTTAATTGAGTCCGTATCTTCTTACAACGTTTGATTAGAGCATATTATCCATTTTATTAAAAATCTGTTTATTGTTAGACTTTAAGATCACGATTCAGAACTAGTAATGTCCTTTCTATTTATTTTCAGTTATCTACTGCACTCTTACTATAAAACACGCATATAAGATTATACTCAAACAGTATCTCTAGAAGTGCTTCAAGATTATTCCAAATATGATATTCATTGCCAAACGTATTCATGCTTTTTATTATTAATAACAAATTTGAATAATCGTAATATCCTTTGTTATACCATTTCGGTCCATCTCAGGCTAATTACGTTTCCACCCAGCCATCCAACTTTAATTACACGCAATGCATTTAATACGAAAATTTGATGGGATACTAACATGGCACCCTGTGGCACTCTCATTTCTAGGCCTTCGAGTACCGGCACCTTGTTCTTGCGGGAGCCATAGGACTTGTAGCCTTGTTGCACCACCACAACATTCCCCTTTCCGAAGGACCTGAGGGAGGGAGAAAACGGAGAGGGATGAGGTGTATGAAGGGAGGAGGGGAAGGAGAGGAAAGATGTAAATGTGAAGGAGAGGAAAGATGTAAATGTGGGAGGAGGAATGAATGAGGTGGGTGAAGATGGAAGGAGGGGAAAGGTGTAAATGGGGGAGGAAGAATGAATGACATCGAGGAAGGGGGGAGGGGAAGGAGGGGAAAGGTATAAAAAGGGAAGGAGGGATGAAGCGGATAAAGGGTGGAGGGGAAGGAGGGATAAGATATAAATGGGAGAGGGGGAATGAAGGAGGTAGATGAAGGGAAGAGGGAATGGAGGAGAAAGATGTAAAGGGGATAGAGGAATGAAAGAGAGAAGGGGAAGAGGGGTAAGGTATAAATAGAGGAAGGTGAATAAAGGAGGTCCATGAAGAGGGAAGGAGAAGGATTCGAAAGTTATATATGGGAGAAGAGGAATGAAGAAAGTGGATGGAAAGGGGAAGGGAAAGAGAGAGAAAAAAAAAAACGGTGAAAGAAAATGAAAAAAAAAAGACATGTCGGCTCGGTGCCAGGCTATTCAGCGCCTCGGGCAATAATACCCACAGTGCGCACCCCTACCACCCCCCCACCCCCTCCTCGCCCATTTTGATTAGGTTATTACATCACAGGATTATTCGGGCGGCTGTAAAATGCCAATCAGTAAACACCAAACAGTTCATATCTTGTGATTTTCCCACTTTCTGAAAGAAAACAGAATATCTTAAGCTATTTAGAATTCGTGTGTTATTGTCCAAGGGAATCGCATAGGTTATCTAGTGAGTAATTAAGGCGTAGGAGGGAAATGGGAAAGATGATAAAGAATGATATAGAGAAAGGTGATAGGGTCGAGAAGAGTGTGTGTTATTTATGAGTGAAGGAAGAGGGGAATGTTGGTAAAGGGAAGGAGAAAGAGAAAAGAAATAATGTTATGGAAATAAAAATAAGAAATAATGGAAACAATAATTACATAGGACGAAGAGAATATGGAAGGAGAAAACACGAAAAAAAAACGAATGGATAACTAAGAACAATCGGTGATATACGAAATGAGAGGAGAAAGAATATTGCTGATTATTTAACTTTGAAGGAAGATTAATAACTGCCTCAATTACACTTTCTCGGCGTATCGTAAACATCAGTCATTATTATAAATTTCATGCAAACACATAGAATAAGTTTTACAAACACAATTGAGAGATATCTATATAAACCTCTTTCTTTCTTTTAACTTTATCTACCTGCCTGTTTACAAATTACGATATTTCTCATACACAGAAACCGATGAACTGAATCCAAGAAAAGATTACAAGAAAACTCACTTATGCCCCGTTGGTTCTTGGCCATGTTCGGAAGACACGGCAGAGGCAACTTGTGCAATCCGATCTTTCGAACTTGTCTCGAGCTTGGTCAGTGTGACGTCACCGTTGGTCAGTGACGTCACCGTCTCGTTCTGTGCGAAAGAGATTCTGTTCCTTTGATGCGAATGATCCAATAAACGAGTAGAGGAAGGAGGAGGAAAGGGGATGAAAGAGGAAAAAAGCCAGTTTCCTTGTCTCGATCTGACTGATTTCTTGTTATGTCCGAGCTACTGTTGACAACGCAAGGGGGATCTAACTTTGGTAGTACAGTGATGCGTCAATGCATGGGATTAAGAGCGAGGGAGGGAGACGAGTTTGGGAAGAACAAAAGAAGGGTATTATGCGAATAGACAGTATGGAATGGATACATGTTGAACGCGAGAGCATACGATGGATATAATAGTTACGTCTTATAGATTATATTATAATATATATATATTTATATTATATCTAGTAACAAGAAGAAGAGAAGGAGACAGAGACAAGATGAAGAGGAGGAAGAGGATATAAGTATATAAGTATGTATGTTAGATATATTACTATAAGTTATATGTACTATATAGTATATAATCTAATTATATATATATATATAGATCTATATATATTATATCTATTATATATATAGAATAAATATAAAAGATATAATGATCAATAAATTAAATTACAATATACTATATATTATATATGTATATAGTATAAGATATATTTTCTATATAAAAATATTATATATTAATATAATATATATATATATATATATATTATGATATTATATAATATTATATAAATATATAATTATATATATTTATATACTTATCATATCTATTTATTTATATATTATATTAATATATAACTATATTTACTAATATTATATATATATAGTATCTATTATATAATCTATTATTATTATATATCTTATATTATATTAAAATATATATATATAATATTATATATATTATATTAATATTATATATATATTAATTATATATATATTATATATATATATCTACTACTTATATATATATATTAATATATTATAATATATTATATATATATATATATATGTGTAGTGTGTGTGTGTGTGTGTTGTGTGTGTGTGTGTTGTGTATGTGTGATTGTGTATTTGGGGGTGTGTAGTGTGCGGGTGCGTGTGCGTGTGCGGCTGCTTGCGCGTGTGCTTGCGCGTGCGCGTGTTGTGCGGGTGCGTGTGCGTGTGTGTGTGTCTGTTATATAATATATCGTTACTAATATACAAGATAATAAAATTAATAGTACATAATAAGGCCTCAAATAATCAAATCAGACAAGGCATTACCCAACATATAAAAACAGTGACCATCTTTTTATATGAAGACTTAAAAAAAAAAGTTTAGATTCGTATTGTAATCGCTTTTATTTGGGATATGTTGGATTTTAATTTGCTTCCTGGCGAAGTTATATTTGACTGGTAATCCTCGGTGAGCACGGATACAATTTAGAAGAAAAATTTGTTAATCAAATTTTTTTTGTTTTTTAAAAAAACTGACATTCCTCCAGCTTTTTAAAAATCTATGGACCTCTTTTACCATAGTTTTATATTAATAATCTTTGTTTATAAGTGGCTCGGGTGTTTCTGATAGAATGATTGGACAGAAAAGAGAATTTACAGATTATGGTAATCACACGGACGTTCAATCGAAAAAAGAAGATAAAATCATTTTCTGATGTCTTTACAACCCCCCAAAAAAAGTAAAACAGTTATACGCGCAGAAAACAGTTTGACGTTGAATACCTTTAAGATGACAGCCTGCACCTATGATCCGTACAAACAAAACAGAACTACCTTAAACATGGCGAAAAGGGCGAGTGTCCGAGAGTGATATATTATTTTCAGTTCGTCAGAGTAACATATGAAATTAAGATTGACATTTAGTTGCTCTGCGCTTGAGTGTTCATGTTTTCTTGATTTGCTTTTGGTTCGTGTATTTCTTTGTGTGGCGTGAAGTCTTTAAAGTAATAAGTCAAAACAATAATCATGGAATCGAAGACGGAACATCTACTTATCAAGTGCGGGCATTTGATCGCATTGTGTGGTCGAATAATCTTAGTGCCGTTACAGCACCAATAAGTATTACACGATACCTGCATAGAATGCATGTCATTCACACGCACGCACTGGAATGCGCAATACAGAATGATATAGGACAGCTTAAGTGCTCACCCACTTGTGAAACATATCATGGGAGAGAAATGAACATAGGGGGTCAAAGACACTGTTTGATGATTAGGTCAAGCTCAGAAGAGTATGTTCATTGCTTACTTATTTCTTAATCCTTTCTTAATCTGCTCCAATGAATTAAGTTCGCCTGATCTAGACACCATGTCACTATATTAGCGACGGGAGGTTATGCAATGATCAGGGACGCTTTGTCCTTTAACCCCCAGAGACTTTCCAGGGCAGTGCCGATCCCTGTAAATTTTAAATGCAATTGCGTGAAGGTAGGGTTAATGGAAGGTCTTTTTCACATGAACATCCAAACATAGAATCCCGACGAA